>NC_056731.1:45245437-45422937 GCF_019279795.1 Protopterus annectens | reverse complement strand
GGCCTCCTCAGAGAACATATGAAAAATGTCATTTTTCCAGGTGATCAGTGCAGCTGGAAATTTGATTAAATGTAGCTGAACTCCCTTGTAACCTAAGCTTTCGGCCCATCCACCTGCTGAGGAGATAGAACAGTATTAGTGTGTATAAACAGATCCAGTCCTGTGAAATTAAGAGGAACGTAGGAGGAATTTAAACCCCCTCAAAGACAAATTAACAGAAAAGTACAGATGACTGTTCTGTTTTGCACAGCTGCTGAAGTCAAAGAGAAGCTGTTGAACAGCAGCAGCTCATGTTTTTTTTTTTTTTATAAGTGTGGTTTGTATTGATTTTTATGAAGGCATTTGCTTTTGTCATCCATGTCATTCTTTCAGCTGAAACATTACTGATCTGAAGTGCTTGCTTATAATTCAGAAATTAAATTTCTTGATGGAAATATGTGAGTACACAAGGTGATGGTGGCAGGTCCCTTTTTTCTATATTTATTAATGATATGCCCTTAAGACGATATTAAGCTACCAATTTCAGACTGAATCTGTGGATATTTGCAAGTGACTTCCACTTTTCAGAAGTTGATGCTAATGTAACATATATGGGTTTGTTTACCTTTGGTCAAATTGACACAGGATTGCTGTATGTTTGTTCATGCACCATTTGTCGACATCTTCGTGAGATTGGCAATCACTGGGTAGGGGAATATTCCCTTTCCCCAGGAACTGGGAGATTTCAGAGTCAGTGTATTTAGTTAGCTGGGAGGGGGTACACATTCCCCCACATGGGGGGATTATGGGGACTTGCTACCCTTCAAAAACACTTGTTGGTTTTGCTTGTTTTAGGACTAATCCTGGTAGCATGTGCAGTATGTATCAAAGTTACAAATGTCAGTATTGTGGCCATTCGATTACATGGACTACACATACAGATAGATAAGATAGATAAATAATACTGAAAAAAAAAAACACTGTTTACCAACAGGAAGCCATACCATGGCAGAGCTACCTTATTCTTAATTTGTAGACATTTAAATGGGATAACTGCAGGTTCCCATTTTTTATATCAGTAGTTAGATGCAAATCCCTGGCTGGTCAGAAAACTTTCTGCACAATTTGCTTTAATTTCCATTCACTCAGACATTGCTTTGAATCACAGGAAAGAGGGATCATGTCTTATGTAGACTGACTGCTCAGACTGTCCCTTCAGCACTTCTAGTATTAACTGCTTCCTGGTTTTGGCAAGAGTCCAGCTTTGTTGACCTTATTCCAACTGAACATCCCTTTTTCTTCATCATCTGTTTTAGTCTATTTCCCTTGTGCTCCACTGCTGATGTCCACCCTCTTTCCATTGGTCAGTATATTCATTCTTCTGTTTCATTCACATATTCAGTGAGAGGTCCCAGCTGAAACACACATGACAGCACAGTGACAGTACCTCTCCAAAGATTAAGAAAACAATCAAGTAGTCTATGCAAGGAAAAAGGTGCACTGGAAGAGTTGCTTCCATGTGTCTATTTATAATGCTGCTTTCACGGTTTATAAATTGCTCTCTGTGGAAGTGTGTGCTGATAGTAACTCTCAGAAGTAACATATGGGTATTAGTTTACAAAGTGGTATTGCTACTATGACAAATGGCTCTGAAGTGGATATGAAAGACAAACTTTCTTGGCAGTCTCCCTCCGAGTGTGTGGAGAGTAAAGTTTGTTTGAAATAGGAGGAGAAAGAGAAGTCTACCGAGTAGGCTTCTACTTCATTCATAAATTAATTGAGTAGCTTAAAATGCAGGTTTAGTTAAAAAAAAAAAAAAAAAAAATTGAGTACCATTCAAGCTATTTTTTGCCAAGAGTGCATAAGACTTATTAAAATATTTTAATAAAGACCAGGTTCAGAATTTAGACCACATACAAATCCTACAGATAGCATTGTTAAGGAAACACCATCTGAAAATAGCCTGCTGCAAGTGTAATCTGAATGTGTGTGTCATTTATTAACTCATTCATTCCTAGAAGAGTGTAGTCAGTAGGAATGTAAAATTCCTTTGTATCCTTTAAGAATATACTTGTGTTAACAATGGACTTCCCAGTACTCCTGAGACCAGTACACTCACCACTGTTTTGTAAGTCTTATTTTCTGAAGTCCTTGTACATTTTACATGTGCACATTTTTGTGTGCCCACACACACACACTCACCCATTTTATATATATATATATATATCTATATAAAATGTGTGTGCGCGCACATGTCTGTGTAGACACGTAGATATATATAAAGTAAGGCGTTCAGGTTGTTTGTCTTTTCAGCTTTTCCTGGTTAGGGGTCGCCACAGCGGAACTCCGGTCTGCTAATGATTGGCAGTAGATTTTTATGGTGCCGAGTTGCCAGCCCGACACCCAACCTTCACTGAAGGCATGCCCATTTATGCATGTCTTTCGGAGGCCACTCGACTGCGGGGAGGACATGCAGACTCCACACAGAAGGCACTCCAGCCGAGAATCGAACAGGAGAACCTCTTGCTGTGAGGCAACAACGCTACCATTAAGGCATTCAGGTGACATCTACAAAATAGCATGATTTGCTAAATTTGCACAGTAAAGTTGTCAGCATGGATGTACAGGGCTTTATTTGTTGAGGAGCGCTTTTAAAAAATTATGCGAAATATGCCATTTTTAATGTGTGCATTAATAATGCTATCACGCTGGGGGCACATATGTAAGCAGTGGATGTTCTTCATTCGCAGTTATTTCAAAAACAGGTCCAAATTCCTCTTTTGTCATTCAGTATAGTGTCAACATATGCAGTATCCTTTCACCATGGACATCAATCACTTATTGTATATAATCTCCACTCAATATAATATGCATGTCATTACTGAGCAATTCTGTTTGTGTAACCATAATAGTAAAACCAAAGGAAGATACTTTTTCTGTCATCAGGATAAAACTCGTTCTAAACTTTCTGCGTCTGAAGTGCCTCATAATACTTCATTGATAATCATCTACAAACTCTCCTTCTGTTGCTTGTGTCTGTGTTTCTACATCTGTCTTTCATCCTCTTGGTTTATTTCACTAGGAGTAACATGGTCCGCATTTCTTCATTTTTGAACTGGGTTACTAATAGCATTAATTGGCTCTTCATACGAAACTGGTTATCTGTGTTATTTAGCAAAAGTTATTCTAATGCTGCATCAACCTGTCTGTGTGGCTTTATATTCTAAGTTATAGCATAATGCATGAAAAGGGAAAACAAGGAACTCCCCTTAGGTAATGTTATGCTTTCAAGTTATTGTTTGCTTATGTGTTTGATACTTTACTGTATTCTAGCTGTAACTCCTCAATCCATCACATGTACTATTACAAATTTTCACTTATTTTTAATAATTAATAATTTAGTATTCTGTGATTGGTATTGGTCACATATATACTTTCATATATTTCTTTCATCCTTCCCATCATTTTTTCTGTGTGCCTTCGTCCTTTAGTTTACTATTTCCATATTGTTAAACTTCATCTTATATTTCAGTAGTTATAATGCTTAGTAATTAGAAAGATACTCTAAGAAACACCAGTCTTAACTATACAACAGACCTGTTTTTAACTCACTGAATTTCCATGGATAATTAACAGTTTTAGTAAACATCTGTTTCAAATGTCTTTAATTACATAACTGTATAGATTGGATTTTGATCCATTTCTGCCTGTTAAATGCAAGTGCCTTGCACTATGGATAAGGAGGAAAAGCAAGGGTTAACTCATTAAGTTTTTATTCCAAATTGTGTATATGTTTAGTGTTTCACCATTTTCTAATTAAAACTCAGGATTTATATTCTTGTAAGGGTAAATATCACTGTGTGCTTTGACATGGAATATAGGCACTTGGTAAAACTTTTCGCTAACACTTCAGAAGTCTATAAATTCTGACAAGCATAAGAAAACTCACTTTTTCAAGAATATAAATTTGGCAAGACATTTACTGAATTGTGCATTTCCCCTAATAGCTACAAAAACTGCCATCAGAAAGTTTGCAAGTAATCATATGCTTGGTAGTTGCGTCACCCTCAACACTGACATCTGTTTACTGGGTAAGGCTTTCAATGACTTAAAATTTAGAAAACATACTACTTTTACACACCAGTTCATAGCATTAGTAGACATTTCACCAGTCTGTCCAGTCTTGTCACAGTAATTGCATGTATGTAAACCACTCTTTTCAGTCATAGCTTCTTTCCCCTCATCATCCACTTTTTTTCTGCAGTAGTATGAACATCTGTTCAGCAGTCTTGTAGATCATAGTATAAAGTGTGTGCTATGTCTTTAAGAAGCATGCAAGGCTGTACGTGCACGTATATAACCCGCAAACCCTTAGTGCCATTTTAAAGGCGCAGCCAGGGAGTGAGCATGCATAATCACAGTTGCTAATTATATACAAGTTACTTAAATTACAGTCAGTAGTTTAACAATACTATAGTAATGTGTTTGAAATAAAGCTGCTTGAACAGAACCCACAAAGACTGTCCCAGACACAAAAGCAACAGGGTGTCAGAACTGGGATAGAAGAGAGAAGAATGGTTGGAGCCATGAGCTGCAAAGACAGTGAAGGTAAAACCAAGACAAAAGTGCACATACATAGCTAGAAAGAATCAAAAGTAATGAGAAGTACCATGAAGTATTTACTCGGTACAAAAGACAATAAAGGGGCATTACAAGGGTACAAACCGCATTATCAGGCAAGTGGAAAGTACGAAAAGTTTGTTAGCTAAAGAAAATGTTTAAGATAAAAGTATTCGATGAAGTGATTAACTGTAAAGCAAAACGAGTATGTTTAAAGCAAAAAAGAGCATGTTTAAAGCAGAATGAGTGTGTTCAAGGCAAAGTTGGGCATGTTTAGAAAAAAACAAGCACAAGAAAAGTGTATTGGGCGTAAAAAAAGGGCTGAAACGAGCAAAATGAATGTATTATTAAGAAAAGGGCACATTAATCAAAAAATAAAACAAGGCAACTGTGTTTTGTCAAAGTGCTGCATTTGGGCATAACCATGACTTTGTATTGTATCAAGGGCATAACTAGAGTTATTCGAAGTAGCTCAAAGTGTGTAAAAGTACTTAGTGTGTGCTTATTACTGTAGATGTATTTTGAAGAGTGTATTGTGTGCAAAGTGCAACTATTTTGTGTAATGAAGTCAAAGTATAGCCATTTCGAAGAGTTTCTTGTGCTGGCTGTGTCTGTTCGCAAATTACTGCCATTACAGAGTGCTTATTGTACTGTAGAGAGTTGCCTAGCAAGGTACCGTCATTTTGGGGACATTTCAGTGTGCTCTATGCAGTTATTCCAAAGTGCAACTACTTGGAAAAGTTATTGAGTTTAAGGCAACAGATGTACGATTTATTTGCATTGCTTGACATGTTTCTTATACTGATAAGCGGTGATGTTATGTAGTCCAATCTCCCCTACATTCTTACCCATGGGCTTGGAGCCGAACCTCGGCTCCGACTCGGCCATACTCTAGCTCAAAGTCTTTCAATTGGCTGGGCTAAGAGGTATCCCATGCTGCACTGCTCCCTTTCCCCAGATCTCGTTTGCTGCTTGTAAAGCTCAGACATGGTCTCACTCTTGGCTATGGCCAAGTATAACTTTTTGTCTTCTTGACTAAATGTTTGACTAAAATTTTGATCTAAAAGCTATTTTCTTAGCTAGGTGTGTGTGTGTTGTTACTTTGTGCATCACCCAGGACCAGTGGGTATTAAATATAATTTCTGGAGGATATCACATTCCTTTCGCTTCTTCTCCCCCACCGGTCAAAAGAATCCCAGATGTTCCACCCAGTCAAAGGGATTCCGCAGCTTCAGAGGTTATAAAGCTGCTAGAAAAAGGAGCCATCCAGCATGTCCCCTCTGACCAGATCGGATTAGGGACTTACTCCAGATTCGTTTTGGTGGCGAAAAGAACAGGGGACTTGAGACCCATCTTGGATCTCAGCCACTTGAACCTCCACATGAAGAAGTCCAAGTTCCGAATGGTCACGTTGAAATCTATTCTCCCGTTGTTGGGAAAAGAAGTGTGGATGTGCTCCATCGACCTCAAGGATGCTTACTACCACATAAAGATGGACAGGGCATCCAGAAGTCATCTACGCTTCCGGCTGGGAGCCAGTCATTTTCAATTTCGTGCCCTGCCCTTTGGTCTCACCACAGCTCCCAGGGTGTTCACAAAATGTATGGCAGTGGTGACGGCTCACTTGAGACGTCAGAGATTCCCAAGTGTTTCCGTACCTGGACGACTGGCTCCTTTCTGCCACCACCAGGCATCTACTCCTACAGACCAGAGATGTCACTATCAAGCTGTATCAACAATTGGGTATCACTCTAAACTGGGAAAAGTCTGCCTTGTTGCCCTTGCAGCGTGTCACCTTTATAGGCGCCGAGTTAGACACTGTGCTCTAGTTTTGCAACAAGTATACGCATTGCTCCCTCAAAAAAAGTGAAGGCAAAAACGGTTCTCAAATTGTTAGGGACTATGGCTGCAACAATTATGCTGGTTCCTCTTGCAAGGCTTCACATGAGGCTCCTTCAGTGGCTGCTCTTCGCCCAGTGGTCTCTACAGTGTCTTCCGTTTTCTCATTTCATAATGATCACAGACAGGTGCAAGCAAGATCTACGCTGGTGGCTTCACTCCAGCAACCTCAATGTGGGAAAACCCTTCGTCCCATCCCCTTCTGTTGCCACAGTGACCACGGATGCCTCCCAGAAGGGGGGGGGGGGCATTATCTCGGCAGGGCAGTCCAAGGCACATGGCAGGAGCATGAGATACATCTGAATATCAATATCTTGGAGATGAGAGCAGTGCTACTAGCATTGCAAGCACTTCAGAGCTTTCTTCCTCTCCGGACAATTGCGATCCACTCAGACAATATGTTGGTGGTATGGTATCTGAACAAAGAGGGAGGAACCAAGTCATATCCCCTTTGCAGAGAAGCCATTCGAGTGTGGCAGTGGACAGTGTCTTCCCAACGTTTTCTTGTAGCAACGCACATTCCGGGGAAGTCCAACGTGATCGCTGACAGGTTGAGCAGAGCTATTCTGATGCCTCACGAGTGGTCCCTGAACTGTCAAGTTGTGGAGCAGATTTTCCACAGATGGGGTCAGCCTTGCTGCGATCTATTTGCCAGTCCCCTCAATACCAAGTGCAGCAGCTACTTCACCCTTATCCCCCCTCTGGGGGAGTCACCCAGGGATGCTCTGGTTCACGATTGGCTCTCCGGTCTACTTTATGCCTTCCCTCCTGTAACTCTGTTGACAAAGGTTCTTTAGAAAGCGCAGTCCTTGGGAAGCAAAATAATTCTGATTGCTCCACACTGGCCTCGTCAAATTTGGTTCCCCTTTCTCCATCCCTATCTCATGGACGCCCCCTGGATTCTGGACCCACAGCCAGATCTTCTGACTCGTATGTCAGGGCAGTTCCATCCTTCTCTTCAGATCCTCTGGTTGACCGCCTGGCTACTCCACTTCCATCACTAGTCAGGCTTCATCATTTTCCTCCGGAAGTGATTCATATTCTGTCGTCTTCCCATAAGCCTTCAACTAGAAAGATATATTCCAGTAAATGGAAAAGGTTCTCCATCTGGGCTCAGGCAAGACAAATTGATCCTTATACAGCTCCAATTTCTTCAGTTCTGGAATTTCTCTCCATGCTTTTCAATCAGAGGTTAGCAGCCGTGACCATTAAAGTGCAGTTGGCTGCTATTTCCACTTTTCATGTTGTTAATGAACCCAGCCTAATGGTGCATAGACTTTGTAAGGCATTCTTGAAAGGCACTATGCTGCTTTGCCCTCCAGTCTTTGACCCATTCATGCCTTGGGACCTAAATTTTGTGCTACAATGTGTCACCTCTTCCCCCTATGAGCCTGCAGCTAGTTGTGAACTAAAATTTTTGACTTGGAAAACTAACTTTTTGGTAGCCATCACTTCAGCTAGATGTATCTCGGAGCTCCAAGCTTTGTCTATCAGACCGACCGACTTGATTTTTCACAGGGACAGGGTTTCCCTCAGACCAAACCCTTCCTTTATGCCAAAAGTGGCTTTGGTTAGTAATTGCAACCAATCCATTGAACTTCCCGTATTTTTTTCTAGAGTTCTCTAATAGGGCAGAATTTAAATTTCACCAATTGGATGTTCACGGGCAGTTGTGTTTTTATCTGCATAGAACAAAGGATCTTAGAAAATTGGATCAGCTATTTGTCTCATTTTCAGAAAATAAGATTGGGTCTCTTGTTTCCAAAGTGACCTTGTCTAGATGGATCTCTAGTTGTATTTCCTTCATTTATGCCTCAGGTGGTAAGGATTTACCATTTAGAGTGAAGGCTCATTCTATCCAATCTATGTGTACCTCTACAGCATTTCAGGCCAGGATGTCTAAGGATGATATTTGTGCTGCGGCTACATGGGCATCTCCTCACACCTTTATTACTCACTACAAATTGGATTTGGTATCCAGAGGCAGATCTTCCTTTGGTTCCACAGTGCTCAGGAGTATTTTCTACTGAGCCTCCCAGGGTTCAGTTGCTGGGGACGCTGTCCCACGGGTAAGAATGTAGGCGAGATTGGACTACATAACATCAAGAAGTTATGTACCCACCATAACGTTCGATGTATGTAGTCCATCTCACCTCACATTCTTACTTACCCTCCTGCCTTCCCCCATCCTGGAGGAACTAGAGGTCAGTTCTGGTTTCAGTACTCCTTTTATTTTTGGAATATTTTTTCTTTCTCTGTGTGTTATGTGTATGGAGGGAGAGTGATAGAGGGATTGCGCTTGCAGCAAACAAGATCTGGGGAAAGGGAGCAGTGCAGCATGGGATACTTCTTAGCCCAGCCAATTGAAAGACTTCGAACTAGAGTGTGGCCTAGTCTGAGCCGAGGTTCGGCTCCGAACCCACGGGTAAAAATGTGAGGCGAGATGGACTACATATATCAAACGTTATGGTGAGTACATAACTTCTTGTTTTCTTACAAAAGACATTGTAAGAATATTAGTGTTCATGAGTTATTCAGTCACATTGTACTCAAATGTTTCTTAAAATGATGGTAAATGACTTTAGCACATGATGATAAATGACTTTAGTATTTTCGCCCTTACCACGACATTACAAATATACCAAAACACCTGAGATGTTTTTTTTGCCAAGTCCAGTTATTCGAAAGTACTACGAGATTGTTTATTCTCATAATTCTGAAAAGCCCAACAAAGGTATAAGTTCAGAGTATAAAGGAATTGGACAATTACTGGCAGTAGTTCTGGCATATGTGCATATGTTTATGCTTACTTGCAAAACCTTTTACCTGTATGTGTTAATATGGCAGACTGATTTGGCAAACCCCTACCATTTGTATTTCATCAGAATATTGCAGGGAACTGGAGAGTATTTGAGCAAGAGTACGATATTTTTACACAAGCAGCTTATGCAGATAGAGATGCATGCCCAAGGGCATTCATTTTGCTCAACCTAGCAGGGTCAGAGGCCATATAAAGAGAGTGTTCATTTGTGTATGCACCAGCAGTGTATGAAGGGGAAGGTGTGGACCCGCCATATTGTTGTACAAGCTGAATCAAAGGAATATCCCAAGTGTTTGAAGCACAAGTTCAGAGAAATGTGTAACCACCAGACAAATATTACGTTAGGGAGGCATTTGTTTTACACAAGATCAGAAACCAGGGGAAACATTTGCAGTTTATATAACTGAGTTGAGAAACAGAGCTAAAACATGTCAGTTTGGTGATTTAAAAGATGAGATGATAAAGGATAGGCTTCTAAGTGGTGTTAATAGTGCTGCTGTGAGAAAGATTTTACTTCGTGATAGTGATTTAACGTTGAGCAAAGCCATAGAGATGTGTCAAATCCACGAGGTGACAGGAAAACACACAAGTATGCTTGTGAGTGACTAAAGCATGGTTTTGGTTGGCTGCAGAGCACATGTAGATAGTATGCAACACGTGGCAAACAAGAGTAAGCCTAAGCACTTAGCAGCTACAGGGTTTCCAAAGAAGCCACAAGGTTTTCTAGAAAGTTCCAAGAAAAGTGCAAGCTCTAGCGCCAGCTCAGCATAGTACAAGCATGAGTCAGCAAAACCCAAATCTAGCTTTGTTGTTAACTATCGCAATTGTGGTGTGAATCATAAATCTAAAAGAGAGAAGTGCTTAGCATTTGGTCATTGACGTCACAAGTGTAAAAAACTGGAACCAATTCCAAAAGTTTTGCAAATCAAGTAAGCCTCACTCAGTTGCACAGAAAGGTCGCACAAAGAAGTAAGTTGATCAAGTAGAGCCGAAAGAGTCAGCTTTCTGTGTAGATGGTGTATCAATGCTTGGTGAAAGAGTTGATTCAGTAAACTTACTAACAAGAAGTGAAGTGATGTTCTTAGTGTTTCACTGTTGCAGTCATCACATTTAGGTTATTCCTGCCAGAGTAGCCCTTGGCCCGGCCCGAATACCAGAGACTTAGTATTTCTGCGTCAGTTGCTTGAGGACTGATGTCAGGTTGTCAGTGGTATAAAGGAAGCATCCAATGCCATTATATCAGTCTTTCTTGCCGTGGAGCCCAAAGCAGAAGCAGATTGCACAAGTGCCAGTCGGCCTCTACCTGAGTTTCATTTCCGAATTGAAGTTGAAGTCTTCGAAAGCTAAGTACCCCGTTGGGGATCCATTTTTCTTGCACTAACCGATGTCAGAACAAGATAATAATTGTCTCATCTGTGGAAAGCAAATACCACACCGGAACTTCTACTCTTACTGCGTCACTTGTTTAGGCCCAGACTACGATGTCCCTCGTCGTTTCTGTGCTTTAAAGCCAGAACTATTCGTCGTCAGGCCCTTATTGTAGCCAGATATTTCCGTTTACAGTCGTAAAAGATAAAGACAGAGACAGACTGCACAGGACCAAACCTTCCAATGACGCTTCCGTTAAGCTGGTCGTCAGTCCTCTGGAAATCAGTGAGGCACTTTTGCAGCCCCTGATGCCCACTTGAGTTAATTTGCAAGCTGCTACCGAGTCCTTTTTGGAGTCTGGTATGCCGCAGAACTTTTCTTTGTCTAAGGATTCTGCGGTCGTCTCTACGTTGGATGGGTCCGGAGCCGCTGTGCAGGCACCGGCTTCAGGGGAAGTCCTTCGCAACACTGAATCCCTACATAAACTGATGCCTTTTTTCATGGCTACCGTTATTTCGAAACAACAGAGTTCCTTAGGCCCAGAGGACGAACCACACCCAAGAAACCAACTACCCATTCTCAGGCGCCAGCTCCCTTGCCTCAGTCTCAAATGCTTAAAATGGCAGAAGACCTTATCATGCTGATTAGGGGAAGCCAAGCCACTCCCTCAAAAAGGAAAAGACATCTGTTTCCAGTAGTTTTGTCTGAACAAGAGTCGGATGAATCCGACGCATCTGACTATGAAGACATGCAGCCCCTCACCACATATGAGGATTCTGATGCAGAGGAATCCATTCCTTCAGCCTCTCCCCCAGAGGATGTTTCCTTTGTGGAAACCCTGCGTACCTTAAGGGAGCATTTCCAGTGGGAGAATCAAGACCTACCCACGGTCTAAAAAGAGACTCAGAGAGTTCCTGGACCTTCCACAACACAGGCCATTAGCCATCCCCCAGTCCTAGATGTGGATGATGTCTTCCTTGAATCCAGCTGGACTCCAGATGCCCTCCCTCCTGCTCCCAGAAAACCAGACAGGTACTACAGAGTCCCTGACTCTCATAAATATCTTTTTAAAAATCCTATACCTAACCCTGAGGTCATTACTCAAGGACCTAAGGGGATTAAAGCAACCTCAGCTAAGAATCCACCCCCTCAGAAAGGGATTCCCGAGCACTGGACAGATGGGGTAAAAATACTAGTGCTATCAGGGCACTAAATTGTCAGTTCCATATGCTTAAGTATCAGCAACATACCTTGGAACTCCTTAAACAAAAAAATTCCTCCTTTCCTGCATGGGCAGCATCTAAAGATTTACAGGACTGCATGCATTCAGCTGGTCAAGTAACTAAACACACTTTGCACTGTGGTTTTGATGCCTTAGAAGCTTCTTGTAGGGCAGCAGTTGCCGGATCTGTCATTAGAAGACATGCATGGCTTAAGGAACAACCCCTGCCAGACCATGTCAAATCAAAATTGTTGGATGCACCCTTGCACAAAGATACATCCGTAGTGGTGCAGCGGTAGTGTTGTTGCCTCACAGCAAGAGGTTCTCCCATTTGATTCTCTGCTGGAGTGCGAGGAGTGCCTTCTGTGTGGAGTCTGCATGTCCTCCCCACGGTTGGGTGGTTATTCGAAAGACGTGCGTAAATGGGCGTGCCTTCGTTGAAGGTGGCACCTCGGCGTTCATGAAAATCTACTGCCAGTCATTAGCGGATCGGAGTTCCGCTGTGGCAACCCCTAACTGGGAAAAGCCGAAAGACAACAACAACCCTTGCACAAAGATAACTTGTTTGGCACTAAAACAGAAGAGGTGTTAAAAAAGATGGAAGAAAAAGCAAAATCTATGCAGACTGTTAAAGATTTCCTACAGGTACAGCCCCGTAGGTTCAGCAGGCATTTTCCCTCCAAGCAGTGGTCCTTTCCTGCTCCAAGTAGACAGGGCCAGTCTAGGCCCTGTGGAAACAGACCCCCCCCCCAACAGCAGCCCCAGGGGTTGCAGAGATCTAAGCAGTGGACTACCTCCACTGCAAAACCAGGGAGTTCTAAGCCACCCCCTTATGGTAAGAACTCACAATGACTCGCCCCTTCCCAACCTCACATCTGCCTACCTTTACATACCCCCTAGGAGGAAAACACTCCTTTCACTCAAGCACCTGGGTCACCATTACCAAGGACCAATGGGTTCTGAACATTGTGTCTCAGGGGTACAAATTCTCCTTCCACACCCTTCCAACCCCAAAAGGGTTTCCAGATCTGCCACCAAATCAGTGGGCAGAGGCTCAAAAGCAAATCCATTCCCTGCTCTCCTTGGGGGCAGTAGAACAAGTTCCTGCAGAGCAGATAGGCCAAGGCTTCTACTCCAGACTTTTTCTGGTGCCCAGAAAAGAGGACACCTGGCAGCCCATCCTCAGTCTATCTATTATAAACACCTTTCTGGTGATTCTAAAACTCAAAATACTCACCCTCCAGCAACTGCCAACCATGCTTTCCAAGGACGCCTGTCTAGCCACCCTGGACCTAAAAGAGGTCTACCTCCACATTCTTATCAGGGAGTCCTGCAGAAAATATCTCCGCTTCAGGCAGGATCTCAACACTTTCAGTTCTCTGCGCTTCCCTTTGGCTTATCTACGCTCTCAGAGTTTTCACAAAATGCCTGTCTCTGGCCATTGCCTTTTGCAGACAAAGAAATATTCAAATTTACCCCTACTTAGACTGCCTTATTCAGGCAGACAGCCAGGAAAAGCTGCTCAAAGACCTGGCCTTTGTAAAGGACCTACTAACCTCCCTAGGGTACACAATCAATGAAAAGTAATCCAAGCAGGTACCCACCAAAAGGATAATCTTCCTGGGAGCAGGTCTGGACACAGCATCTCAGATGGCATGCTTTACACCAGAGAAGCAAATTTTCCTATCAGCTCACTTCTCTCAGCTTGCCACCAGGCAGCAGCTTTCTGCAAGGAAAATCCTGCAAGCCCTGGTGTTCATGCCCTCTTGCATACTTTTCGTTCGATATGCCAGACTGCATATGAGGAAACTTTAGTGGTACCTAAAGAGCCTTTGGTGTCAACACTCTCAAGATCTGGAAACTCTTCTGCCTATTATTCCTTGCCTGAGGAAGGAAGCCTGCTCCCACAACAAGGGACTGCCCTTCTCCCCACACCCCGCCGCTCAGACCCTCACCACAGACACATCAGACTATGCTTGGGGTGCACACCTGGATGGCAGGTGCATACAGGGCCAATGGAACCCCCAGCAACTCCCCCTGGAAGTCAGTCAAAAAGAGATGATGGCTGTGCAGCAGGCCTTGATAGCTTTCAAACCCTTTCTCTCTCTAGGGGTTCTCCTGATCAAGACAGACAACACCACTGTGATGTAGTACATCAACAAGCAGGGAGGGACTCACTCCTACCCGCTGTGCAGGTTGGCCATGACCCTTTGGTTCACAGCCTCTTCCATGCAGATACACCTGTTAGCTCAATACCTGCCAGGCTCTCTCAACTCCCTGGCAGACCAATTAAGCAGAAAGCTCTTGGAACCCCACGAGTGGCAGCTCAACAGAAACATCTTCTTCCTAATAACTCAGAAATGGGAAACCCTGGAGGTCGACCTCTATGCCTCCCACACCAACCATCAGCTCAACAAATTCTGCACCAGGGAGCATCACTGCATGGCTTGGAAAGTGGATGCCCTGTCCTTCCCCTGGGTAAACCTCTCGGTCTATGCCTTTCCTCCCCTACCTCTCATTCCCAGGGTACTGCTCAAAATAAGGGAGGGAAAACCAAGGACCATTCTCATAGCTCCAGACTGGCCCAGACAGCACTGGTACCCCTTGCCGTGCAGTCTGTCCCCACTACTTCCATGGAATCTTCCTCAGATTCCAAACCTCCTAACCCAGAGGGAAGGGGAATTCATGCACCCCCTATTGCAGGCACTCAATTTGGCAGCTTGGCTTATTCCCCTAACCCCTGACCAATCTGCCATCCTTAGTAAACAGGTTCTGGATATTGTCCGAGAGGCCAGATGCCCTAGCACCAGAAAGTCTTATGCTGATAAATGGAAAAGGTTCTGCACCTGGATCCAGGCTAAGGGGGCCAATAAGTCACAGCCCTCCATCCCTCTCATCCTGGATCACTTAGCTGACCTACTACACAGTGGTCTCTCCTTCTCCTCTATAAAAGTTCATGCCTCTACTATTTCTACTCATTTTCCCACCGAGCAGCCTCTTTTTTCACACCCTCTGATTAAACATTTCCTCAGAGGGGGTAGCAACTTGATGCCCCC
Source organism: Protopterus annectens (assembly GCF_019279795.1). NCBI lineage: Eukaryota > Metazoa > Chordata > Ceratodontiformes > Protopteridae > Protopterus > Protopterus annectens. Next base: position 45,407,972 of record NC_056731.1, on the reverse strand, counting down.
CAGAAGGGCACCAACACCAGCTTGGGACCTTAACTTTGTCTTGGAAAACTCACCCTGGCCCCTTTCGAACCAGCTTCTTCTGCAGAGCTAAAATTTATCTTCTGGAAGACAGCCTTCCTGTTGGCCATCACTTCAGCCAGAAGAGTCTCTGAGCTGCAAGCACTCATGGCTGTGGAACCCTTCATCTTCTTCCATGCAGTCAGGGTATCCCTGAGAACTAATTCATCCTTCATGCCCAAGGTGGTGTCCAGTGTGGCTCTCAACCAATCCATCCATTTATCCACCTTCTTTCCTACCCCCCCAAAGCAAGGGGGGAAAGGATTCTGCATTCTCTAGTTGTGCACAGACAGCTCAGATACTATCTGGACAGGACTAAACCCTTCAGCAAGTCTGATCAATTGCTGGTTAGCTTTGCTTCAGGGGCAGAAGGCAAAGCCAAACCAAGCAAACCATTTCCAAATGGATAGCACACTGCAACTATTTCTGCTACAAGCAGCATGGCAAGCCTCCCCCCAAGGGTGTCAGGACAAACTCCATCAGAGCAGCTTCCACCTCTGCAGCTTTCCTCAGAGGAGTCCCCACCAGGGACATCCTGGAAGCTGCCACTTGGACATCTGTCCATACTTTTACCAAGCATTGCCATCTGCCTGTCTTCTCCAAATCCAGGGCAGGGTTTGCTTCTGCAGTCTTGCAAGGCATGCTAGCCAGCCCCTAGCTTCCTGGACTGCCTCCACCCATTTCCTCACCTTTGGGAATCTACCCAAATGTGATGACTGCAACAGTGAAACACGAAGAACATAGTACAGTCGTGTACACTTACAATAAATGTAGATGTTTGAGTATAGTCACTGTTGCAGTCCTGGTTTTCCTCCCTCCATCCCCCTTTCTGTTTTTTCCCCCTTGCTGTTCTCCTTTCCTTACAAGGGACATATTGGTATTTATTTTCCACTGGTGAGGTTCTACCACCAGAGCCTGGCCTCCTACTTTGGGGGCTCCTGACAGGTTAGGGCAAAAAAAACTGATGTAATGGCGTTGGTTGCCTTCCTTTATACCAGTGACGACCTGACATCAGTCCTCAAGCGACAGCAACCGACACAGAAATACTAAATCTCTGGTATTCAGGCCGGCCGAGGGCTACCCTGGCAGGGATAACCCAAATGTGATGGCTGCAGCAGTGAATACACTCGAACATCTACATTTATGGTAAGTGTACACAATTGTACTTTTTGTACTGTACTGGTTAATGAAAGATCCACAGAGCTCAAAGTAGACACTGGCTCAAAGTGCAATGTTGTATGAGCAGACACATTTGCTGGAGTGAGAACTAACGAACAACTTAACGTATTCTGTAGTGCGAGACTTGTTGCTTATGGAGGTGAAGAAATTCAAACCGAAGGTTCAGTAATACTTTCATGTTCTTTGTCCGTGAACCATTACAACGCATCAGTCTACATAGTCTGAAGGCCAGTGTAATCTTTATTGGGTCTCAAAGATAGTTTAAGAATGAATCTGCCTTCTTTTGCTAAAGAAGTGCCATCACGTGTGCATTTCTGAGTTCTAATTTTTCAGAATCCATTTTTCTCAAAGTATGCTGAAGTTTTCGATAAGTTAGGCAAACGCCCAGTTGTGTATTCAATGAAGTTAGACCCAGAGGTCACTCCAGTAGTCAGACCATCAAGAAGAATTCCGATAGCTATGCAAGATAAAGTTAAGGCTCAGTTGGATAAAATGGTGCAGCAAGGTGTCGTCCATGGTAGCCCCTCACAAAAAAAGGCTCAGATGAAATCAGAATATGCATTGACCCAAAAGATTTGAACAAAGCATTAAAAAGACCATATCATCCAGTGCGCACACTCACAGAGGTTGCAGCTGTAATACTGAATGCCACTGTATTTTCTGCTTTAGATGCAAAGATTTAATTCTGGTAAGTGATGCCGGATTGCAAAGCCTCATTTCTCACTATTTTTGGTACTCCGTTTGGCAGATACAGATTCCTAAGTATGCCATTTGGAATAAATTCTGCAAGTGAAGTCTTCCAGCATGCAGTGGAACAAATTTTTTTGGGTTAGCTCTGTGCCATAATAGTAGATGATCTATTGGTTGGAGACATTGGTGAAGCAGAGCATGACAGAAACCTTAAGAAAGTTCTAGACAGAGCATGTGAAGTAAACTTGAAGCTCAATCCTCTAAGGTGCAAATTCAGACTTCCAGAAGTTACATACTTAGGTCATTTGTTTACAAGTACAGGCTTGAGATCAGACCTGACCAAACAAGCCAGCTATTCTTGAAATGTCAGCACCAGATAATGTGCAAGCTTTACAGTATTTTCTGGGCATGGTCAACTATTTAGGCAAATTTATACCAGACTTCAGTGAGTTGACAACAACTTTAAGAGAGCTCACATGCAAAAATGTTGTATGGTCATGGTTGGAACAGCACCAGAAGACATTTGACGACCTCAAGCAGAAAATTGCCACCCCACCTACATTGATACTGTGATGTGAACAAACCAGTTACCCTTTCCTGTGATGTTTCAAAATTTGGTCTGGGTGCAGTTATACTTAGAGAATAGACAAGTAGCCTATGCATCTAGAGCTCTAACCCAAATTGAGATGCAGTATGCTCAAATTGAGAAGGAACTTTTGGCAATATTTTTTGCATGCTCGAAGTTTCATGATTATATTTATGGTTGAGCTATTTAGATTGAAACCGATCATCAACCTCTAGTTACTATTCTAAAGAAGCCTAGGCATTCCACTCCAGTGAGACTACAAAGAATGATGCTCAAATTGCAAAAGTACAATTTCAAAATGGTCTACGCTAAAGGCAAATTGCTCTATCTGGCTGATACTTTATCCAGATCGCCCAGGATTACAACAGAACAGCTTAACGCAGAAACTTTTGACTTTAATGTGATGTCGATGCGTAATTTTTCCACCTCTGGACTTGATGAGTTAAGAGATCATACTCAGACTGATCCAATTTTGCAGAAGCTCAGTCACTATATTAATGTTAGATGGCTGTCAAAGCAATCTAGTGTATCCCCTGAAGTACAAATGTATTTTCCGTACAGAGATTAATTGTTCGTGGAAGATGGCATTATTTTCAGAGGTCCTAAAATTGTTGTTCCTGCTTCCTTACAACATGAATATATCCACATTTTGCATCGTGGTCACCCAGGGTCCACATCCACTAAGAGAATGGCAAGAGAATTAGTATTTTGGCCTTCATTACCAAAAGACATTGATTCAGTATGCAATAGTACCAGATCGCATTTGCAAAGAGAGCCACTTCAGCTAAGTCCAATTCCTGAGCTACCTTGGTCTACTGTAGCAACTGATATCTTTGAGTGAAACAATCAACACTACTTAGTTCTGGTAGACTGTTATTCCAGTTGGTTTGAGATTGATCTACTACCTAACCTAACCTTTAGCTGTTGTTATTACTAAGTTGAAATGTCATTTCTCAGTTCATGGTAGTCCACACAAACTTTTTTCTCAATTTACTAGCCAGTTGTTTCAGAAATTTGCAAAAGAATGAGACTTTGTACATGTCACTAGTAGTCCTGAATATCTTCAGTCCAATGGTCTAGCTGAACGAGCAGTGCAGAGTGCCAAGCAATTACTTGAAAGGTCAAAGCATGACAATACCGATGTATTCTTGAATTTGCGTAATCTCAGAAACATACTTAGTGATGATATTCTTGGCTCACCTGTTTAGAGACTACTTTCCAGGCAAACTGGAACTATCCTACCTATTTCTTCAAGTTTGTTGCAGCCTAAATCTAAGAACACTAAAACCATCAAGGCTCAATTGTTTAAGAAGCGTAATAACCAGAAATCTAGTTATGACAGATCGAGCAGATTACTTCGGCTGTTGAGGGAAGGAGAGACTGTATAAATTTAGGCAACAAAAAGTTTTGATCGAATAGGACAGATTACAGGCATGTGTGCAGAGCCGAAATCTTACATGGTGAATTCCAAAGGAGTGGAGTGTAGGAGGAATCTAACATCTTCCGGTACCATCATCATCATTGCAATCACAACATTGTTTCTTTGATGCGGACTCTAAACTGAAGAGCAAGTCAGATACTGTTTCCAGACCAGAATGTGTTCAAAATTCTGACACCATTCCAGAAAGTAATTTGAACATTCCACAGGTCAACAGTTTTACAGAAACTGCTCCAGTTGCTAGATCTAATACCCAGTTTTCCATCACACGATATGGACGAGTATATAAACCAAGAGTGAAATACGCAGCAACGTTGACTTGATTGTACATAGCTATATATCTAATATTCTATAATGCATGACTGTAGGTAACCTGTGATTTCTGCATACCGAACAGTCTCATAACAATTGTGTGGTCTTTTTCTCAAGGAGTGAGGATGTAGCTCATAGTATAAAGTGTGTACTATGTCTTTAAGAAGCATGCAAGGCTGTATGTGCACATATGTAACCCACACACATGCAAACCCCTAGTGCCGTTTTGAAGGAGCAGTCAGCGAGTGACCATGCATGGTCACAGTTGCTAATTGTTACAGTCAGTAGTTAACAATAGTAATGTGTTTGTATGAAATAAAGCTGCTTGTACAAAACCCATGAAGACTCTCTACTCATGTCACAGACACGAAAGTGACAATTCTGTAATTGTGCAAGTCTCACAGATAACTTTTCTTTTCCAAGCTGCATCATTCAGAATAAGGATATTACTCTGCCATTTCAAAACGCCTTTAAAAAAGCAGGAAATGACAATTTAAACTTAATCTTAACTTTGCACTTCTGCAAAGCATAAGTGATATTTAAGTATCTCCTTGGAGTAATCATGCTCTACAAGTAAAGTTCTTCCAGTAACAGATAATTTTCTCCCTAGTTGTCACAACTCCCACAGTACCTGTTATTTTCCAAAACGCATCAAACATTCCATCAGTATTGATCTAAATTACACCATACAAGTTCTCCCAGTTACAGATGATTTTTAGTCCCCTGTTGCTAACAGTTTCCACAGTACTTGTTCTTTTTTTTTCATAATGTCAGTAGTTTTATCAATATTTTTTTCTAAATTATCTTATATTTGATTTCTAGTCTATCAGTGACATCATTATTGCCATCCTCACAAACCCAGTCCATTCCACCATCTTATTTTTATGTATTCCATCAAGTAAAGGTTCTTCACCTTCCAAAACAGCCTCAAATCATACCTCTCAACCTGGAAATATCAAAAATCTGGACAAAGGCCCATGAAAAATAGGTACAAATATGTACTCTGATTAACATAAAATTTGCATACATAATTATGTAACCCCAACCACTCTGATGGAGTTGTGGAATACCAACTTTCAAACGCAAACTGAAAAACAGATGACCAAAGTTTGACCCCCGAGTCCTCCTGCAGCCATTTCAATGTCCCATACACAAACTGTTTCAGCACAAATAAACTGTACAATAAATAGGCCGTTAGCATCACAATTACCACTGCAAGAAAAACAGTCTTCTTAAGAAATTTCAGAATTGTCTATTCACCCAGTTATTAAGTTATTTTTCAGTCAATATGAACCAAACAAATATCTAGTCCAAAGCAGCTGGCCTAACCATGGAAAAGTCCTCAAAATAAAATAAATAAAATTAAGTAAGTAGGTGTAAAATCAATGCCCCAAAATCTACCTGTAATGTAACCGATCCTACATCTGTAGCATTACCTAGCAGGCTAGCAGCACACAGTCTTTACAAGCATTTTCAGTTTTCTACAATCTGTATTTCTACTTGTCATCTTAGCTTGATCTACACAGTTAACTGTTTTTACATCACCAGTTAAACCCCAACTTGTCTAAGATGTACCTGAATTTATTATGTCTAACATCTCACTTGTGTAATTAGCATACCACTCTTCATGTAGAATAAATATTTTCATATTATAAGGAGGTTGTAAATTACATACTGCATATTTATCTGTTAACCCCCATCAAACAAGTAATTTTGTACATTTCACTTCATCCTTTATTGTAAGCATTTGCATGACCTACACTACATAACTAGCAGATACTAACTGCATTTAAATTTGTTTTGTCAGTTCCAGATATAAAACTCTTCTTAGAAAATTCTGTGATACAAAACAGGCAGTCAAAATCCCATAACCACTGCTACTATTAAATCTACTCTAGCCCTGTGCAGGAAAAAATACAAAAATAGCCATCTCTCAGTAAAGAAATTTGAAATTGCAACTTATTCACCTCACTGCAAGCTAACAGCAGAGTTATACATCATGGCTTGTTGAGCGCTGTTTAAGCAACAGTAAGCATGAGCTCACCAGGTTGTCATCTAGACTGCTGAATGTCAACATACACAGGCAAGCTCCTATCTTTTATTCTTCTTTGTCAGAAAGAAGGTACTTAAAAGAGCCAACAAAACTGCATAGATTTTCTTTTCCACCATACAGAATACTTAAAATGCAATGCAGTAAACTGCTCTGATGAGCCATTTTCAGAAGACTGCTGTGATGCACACATCTCTATTTTCCACACTTCTTCCTGGTTTTCTACAAGAAGTAGAAAAGTTAAAACCCTACAAGAGACTGAAAGTCAAAGGAAAATACATATACACATATCTACCCAAAACTCTATACAGCAGAAACTCCTTTCCCTGGAAACCGAACTTTAGACAAGCAAACATTACTGACACAATGGCTTTCACATTTCAGGTATTTACTGCTCTTCAACAAATATATATCTGGGGCTAAATTCACAAAATAATTACAGCTTTCTAGACAGGGTAGCTAATACAGACATGCTATATTCTTATGACAGACTAGCAACAGCTGCAGTTTTTTTCTGTCTAGCAGAGTCTGTATCGCAGTAATCGCCAGCGAATGCATAACTTTCCAGTCAGTGAAACAATTAATTGAATTTAGAAATAAACCTGACCTCTCCTGAACTGTTTCGCTTGTGCGGCCTATAAGAATGAAGCAGCATAAACACACACGGTTCCGTACATGCCAAGAGGTAGTTAGAATGAAGCGGCACAGCAGTGGTATTAAACGGTACGGTTCTGCACAACAATGTAGCAGCAATGGTTGAATTAGACACACACAGTCGCACACACTAAATGCAAAGAAATTTAAGACCCAGATGTTAAGTTGTCAATCTCGCCTTCATTCTTGCTGGATGGGTTCGGAGCCGATCCTCGGCTCCGACTCGGCACTTGCTTTAGCTTGAGAACTCCTTTTACCAGCTCGAGGCAACCCTATATCCCATGATGCAAGGCGGAACTACCCCAGATCTCGTTTGCCGCTTAGCGAAAGAGGTCTCCTTTGCCAGCTGAGGTAAGTAATTTTTTGTCAAAAGAGAAAAAAAAAGCTTAGTTAGGGATTTATTTCCCCCTTGTTTCCACTTTCATAGTCTGTAGTGTGTTTACAGCCCACCCTATTCCCTTATAATTCAAAACTTTTAATTTCCTTTGGTAATTGTATAAAAGTTTAGTTAGGCCTAGACCCCATTGGTTAATCCCTACCTGTGTGTCTGTGTGTTAGGGGATTAATTGTGTGTGTTTGTTGGGGTTTGTGTGTGACTTCCTCCTTAGAAATATGTCAAAGGAAGGCAAGGTCTCAGGCTTCAAGAAGTGTGACTCGTGCTGTCAGAAAATGTCTCTGACGGACGGTCACACTTCTTGTGTTTACTGCCTGGGGCCTTTGCACCTGCAGGACTCCTGTGCTTTGTGTCACTCTTTTAGCCAGAGAGTCCTGCAGGAACGGAGGAATAAGTTAATCCTCCGTGGCTTACTTAAGCCAGAAGGTTCTCCCTCTAAAACAGGGTCTGGTAAACCTTCTAAGCCACCGAAGGTTCAGGCTACAGTATCCAAGCCTCCTCCAGTGGCTTCGGCTCCGTCGGAGCCGAGATCGGCTCTGGCTGGAACCGATCTATCTGCTTCCAAAGTAGTGGGTTCGGCACCGATTGGTTCCGACACCCGGTCTACTGTGGCCTTGTCGGCTCCGGCTGGAGCCGACACCTTATCCAGCATCGGAGCCGAGAAACCTTCGGCTCCATCTGGAATTCAGGGGACTTCGGCTCCGATGACTTCGTCCCGAAAGAGATCTCGGTCCCCTTCGTTGCAGAGTATCCACTCGGCTCCGGGGTCTCCTCTCTTGTCGGAGCGGAGCCATCGGAGCCGATCTTCAAGATCTTCCAGGCTGTCTGACCACGACTTAGAGAGGGTGGTAAGCAGGCTGTTGAAGTTGCAGGCACTGGCCCAAATGCTCCATAGCCCGTCTCAACAGACTTCGGCTATTGTTTCACCCCTTGAACTTCCTCCTCCAACTCCACACCAGAGTTCGGAGCCGGAGCTTCTCGGGACAGCGACTGTTTCGGCGCCGGAGCCGATACATCCTTCGGCTCAGTCGTCCTCGGCTCCGATCTCCTCCTTGAGACCTTCCTTGGAGGGATCCGGTCGTCGGGTGTCCCTTGTCGGCTCCGAGGGGGCTAGTGGCATCGGACCCTTGTCCGACCCGCCTCCCTCTCGGGGCTTCGGCTTTGGTAAGCTCGGCACCGACATCGGCCTCGGAGCCTTCCCTCTCAGTGGAGCCGGGAATTCCTGTATCCTCGGATCGGGGATTTTCCGGCCTCCCGGGGAGGGGAGCCTTTGAGGTGATGAGGAGTGTCCTGGCTACTGAGCCAGGTCAACGGTCCATCCCTCTAGCTCCTCCCTCTTCGGTGCCTGTAGACACCTCTTGCCAGCCTCTTGCTCTCAGGCCCAGGGATCCATCGCCCCAGGTTTCCCCATTGGGAATTTCCTCCTCTTCCAAGTTTCTCCTGATCCGCAGGTGAACCCCTCGAAGAGGACGTGTAAGAGGAAACACACAGACTCCCCGAGTCTACTACATCTGATACCGACTTAGATGAGTCGGAGGGTTCCCACGATCCCCTCTGAGGATGTCTCCTTTTCAGACATCCTTGAGCTCCTCAAACAGAGGGGAATTGGCCATCCATTGATCCCTCCGAGGATGAGTCGGTATACCTGGAGGCTTTTGATCCCGACCCTCCACCTCCTGGGTGTCTCCGCCTTCGACCCACTTATGCAGGTAGTGGCTCGGAAGGCGGGCGGCTCCAGATTCTGTGGAACCTGTCCCCAGGAGACCATCCAAGTTTATCACGGCCCCTACGGACAAACAGTTTCTTTCCAAGGGCGTCTCTGTGGATGCTATGGTGGTGGCGGTGGCCACTAAGAAGGAACTGGCGGATCCTTCAGTACCTGTCCATCCTCCTAACAAGGATTCTAGGACCATGGACAGGTATGGAAAGCGGATGTTTTCTTCAGCGACCTTTGCTATGCGTTCGCTGAACTACCTTTGTCACTTCACCAGGCTTCAAAGAGATATTCTCAAGGAACTGGGTGAAGTGGTCCAGGATCCTTCTGCTGCTGCGGCTCAAGAAAAAATTGCCTCACAGCTAGCAATCCTGAATTCCCTATCCAACTCCTCCATGCGGCTCATATCCTATGCGGCCGATGGAGCGAGCAGGGCCGCAGGCACAGGAGTTGCTCTTAGACGCCAAGCCTGGATGCGGCTTTGTAATTTTGCGGACCCCTTTAAGGCGTCCTTCACTAATACCCCCTTTGATGGTTCAGCTTTGTTCGGACCTCAGGTGAAGGATACCTTGACCAGGTGTGAGCAGGACGGTAAAACTCTTTCTGCCATTGGAGTCCATTTTTCCACCCCTTTTAGACCATATCCCAAGGTTCAGAAGGGAGGGAAGATGTGGTTCCGCAAAGCCCAAGGAGCTACACCGGACACACGTGGTCAGTTTACCCCCAGAGGCAGAGGGGGTAACAATAATAGACGCCCTAGAGGCAGGGGGGGGTCCTCAGAACCAGGGCAACAGGGAGTCTCTTCCTGAGAAGCCCTTTCAGCATCCCTGAGGTGTTGCCCGACTGTCCACCCTTGGAGGCAGTCGGGGGAAGGATTTCGCTGTACCCAGTAGCCTGGCATTCCCTCTCACAAGATATGTGGGTACAGTCGATCATATCCGAGAGTTACAAAATCCCCTTCGAAAGGTATCCCGTACCTCAACAATCCCTTCCAGACATCTCACCCGGTCAAAGGGATTTGGCAGAACAGGAGGTTTCAAAGCTCCTAGGAAAAAGAGCCGTCCACACTGTGCCGGCAGACCAGGTAGGATCCGGCGTCTACTGAGATTCTTTTGGTCCCCAAAAGGACGGAGATTGAGACCAATATTAGACCTGAGCAGTCTAAACAGATTTGTCAAGAAGGCAAGATTCGATGGTCACGCTTCAGTCCATTCTGCCCTTTCTGGGCAAGGACAACTGGATGTGCTCTATAGACCTTCAGGACGCGTACTATCACATAAAGATTCACAGGCGCTCCAGAAGGTTTCTCCGCTTTCGGCTAGGGACCAGTCATTACCAATTCAGAACCCTGCCCTTTGGCCTCACTTCAGCCCCCAGAGTGTTTACCAAATGCATGGCAGTGGTCACAGCTCATCTGAGACGCCTAGGATTCCAGGTGTTTCCTTATTTGGACGACTGGCTCCTCTCCGCCACCACCAGGTGTCAGCTTCTTCAGACCAGAGACTACACTCTACAGCTTTGCAGGAGTTTGGGAATTTCAGTAAATTTCGAAAAATCTTCTCTGCTGCCCTGCCAATCTATCACCTTTATAGGCGCAGAATTAAACACCGTCAAAATGTTAGCCAGACTAACAGATCAAAGAATTCTGGACATCCAAAAATTCGCTCGATTCTATTGCAGAGCAACAAGGTCAAAGCCAGATTTATACTGAAGGTTCTAGGTCTTATGGCTGCGGCCATTGTTCTTCTAACACTGGCTCGCTTCCACATGCGTCTTCTGCAGTGGATGCTATTCACGCAGTGGTCGTACCACAGTCTCCCGATGAGGCACGAAATCTTAGTCACACAGTCGTGCAGAACTCATCTGAATTGGTGGATATCTTCCCCTCTTCTTCATCAGGGCCGACCCTTTGTTCCCCCTCCTCCAGTTGCCACAGTCACTACAGATGCCTCTCTGATCGGGTGGGGGGGGCATTATCAGGGCAGGATGGTCCACGGGACGTGGCAACCCATAGAATACCATCTGCACATAAATGTCCTGGAGATGAGAGCGGTGCTTTTAACGTTGCAGGCCCTCAACGACTTTCTTCCTACGGGGACTATTGCAGTACAAACGGACACCATATCCGTGGTCTGGTACATCAACAAGCAGGGCGGGACCAGGTCCTATCCGTTGTGTCGAGAAGCTCTCAGACTTTGGCAATGGGCAATCTCCTCTCATCGGTTTCTGATAGCAACGCACATCCCCGGCAGGTCCAACCTCTTGGCGGACAGGCTGAGCAGATCCATTCTGATGCCTCACGAGTGGTCTTTCAATCAATCTGTAGTGGATCAGATTTTTCTGAAGTGGGGCACTCCTTGTTGCGATCTTTTTGCTACTCCTCAAAACAACAAGTGCCCCGATTTTTTCACCCTCTTTCCCCTTCCAGGCCAACCCCTGAGAGACTCTGTAACCCAGGATTGGCCCCGGGGACTTCTGTACGCTTTTCCTCCTTTTCCCTTGATTCCACAAGTCATTCAGAAAGCCACCGTTTTGAGGGCCAAGTTGATTCTCATTGCCCCTTATTGGCCTCGACAAATTTGGTTTCCGCCTCTGCATCGTCACCTTCTGCTGCAGCCCTGGCATCTGGACCCAGTTCGGATCTCTTGATCCACCAGTCGGGTCAGCAGCACCGGGCCATTCATTCTCTCAACCTCACTGCTTGGTTGCTCCACTTCCTTCCCTAGCCAGGCTACCGATGATCTCTGACTCAGTCAGAGACATCTTAGTGTCTTCTTTAAAGTCGTCCACTAGGACTGTTTATGCTAGCAAGTGGCGACGTTTTTCTATTTGGGCAAATTCCAGGAATATTGATCCCTTTACTGCTCCTGTTCATTCTGTTTTAGATTTCCTGGCGGAGGTTTTTCATTCAGGATCCTCGTCATCTACAGTTAAAGTACAACTGGCTGCTATTTCCAAGTATCATGTTGGCTTGCATGACAATAACATTATGTCTCATAGATTATGCAAGGCCTTTCTGAGAGGAGTTTTTCTCCTAAAGCCGCCTATAAAGCATCCTCCTCCGCAATGGGATCTAAACTTAATGTTGGCATCCTTGATGCTACCTCCCTTCGAACCGCCTGCTTCATGTTCTTTGAAGTTATTGACCTGGAAAACTATATTCTTACTGGCTGTCACTTGGGCAAGAAGGGTTTCGAGATTCAAGCTCTCTGCATTCGTTTCCCTTACTTGGTTTTTCATAAGGACAGGGTATCATTAAGAACGAACCCGTCCTTTCTCCCCAAAGTTGTGTCTCAAACCAATATTAACCAATCTATAGATCTACCAGTCTTTTTCCCAAACTATTCCGACAGAGCTGAACAGAAGCTTCATTTTTGGATGTCCATCGTCAGCTCAGGTACTATTTGCATAGAACTAAACAATTCAGGAAATCGGACCAATTATTTGTCTCCTATGCAGAAAACAGGATAGGTCTTCCAGTTTCTAAAGTGACCTTATCCAGATGGTTGACTTCCACCATTTCCTATGTGTACTCTCTCAGAGGCAAGCAGCTATCTTCTAAACCAAAAGCACACTCAACCAGGAGTCTATCCACTTCTGCAGCTTTTCAGGATAGACTACCCATTGATACTATTTGTGCAGCAGCTACTTGGGCCACGCCTCATACCTTTGTCTCTCATTACAAGTTGGACTTGGCCTCCAGAGATAGGGCCAGTTTTGGTTCCACAGTTCTCACGAGTCTGTTCCATTGAGCCACCCGGGATACAGGTGCTAGGGACGCGGTCCCATCCAGCAAGAATGAAGGCGAGATTGACAACTTAACATTTAGAAGTTATGTACCTACCATAACGTTCCATGTTAGTTGTCTCCTCTCGCCTTCTTTCTTGCGTCCCTCCCTCCTTCCCCCTGGCCTGGACAGATCTTGAAGAGTTCCTATCAGGTTGTTTTCCTCCTGAGCCTTCATATGAGGACTCTTTTTATGAACTTGTTTTCCTAATTATGTTAGGTTAGTCCTTAGCAGGGTAGGTTAGCTACCAAATGAGATCTGAGGTAGTTCTGCCTTGCATCATGGGATATAGGGTTGCCTCGAGCTGGTAAAAGGAGTTCTCAAGCTAAAGCAAGTGCCGAGTCGGAGCCGAGGATCGGCTCCGAACCCATCCAGCAAGAAAGAAGGCGAGAGAAGACAACTAACATGGAACGTTATGGTAGGTACATAACTTCTAATTACCACACAAGAACGAAGCAGCAGCAATGGTTGAATTAAGCGGTACAGTTCTGCACAACAACAAAGCAGCAGTAGCAGTGGTTAAATTAAACAGCATGGTCCTGCACAACAACGAAGCAGCAGCAATGGTTAAATTAAACAGCATGGTTCTGCACAACATAATGAAGCAGCAATGGTTGAATTAGACACACACACACACACACACACACACACTAAATGCAAAGAACCAGTTACCGCACAAGAACGAAGCAGCAGCAGGCAGCAAACAGTTGAATTAGACACACTCTAAATACAAAGAGGCAGTTAGTTACTGCACAAGAATGAAGCAGCAATGGAAATATACAAATAAGTGCCCGACTGCCCATGGACATATAAAGCCATAAATGCACTGCAGACCCCAGTATCTATAACGCACAACAAATAATTTACCTGGAAGACTAGACTCTCCAAATTTAAATTATGCCACATTGCCGCCTGCTTGCCCTGCTATTGCTGTAGTCCAACAGGCAGTATGTCATCACGCATGCCCCTACAGGCTGGTGATGTGTGGTGACATCAGCCAAAATTTATTTTAAAGTGACAATAGGTAGCCAAAATTTTTAAGTGGTTAAAAAAAAAAAAAAAGACTGGGAATTTCAAAAATTAAGCGGGCCACTCGGGAATTTGTGGCACCCCAATATTTTGCCCTCAAAACTGGTAAATATAGAGGAATCTGTTATGGTTGAGAGGGATGCTTCAAATTTTGCCTTCTTTCCTTATCTTTCATATCATTCAGATGTTGCTCATCCTTTTCCAGGTGTTTTACCATTTCTCAGCTACTTTGTCATAACTCTTACATTGCTTTTCTGTAATGAGTGTGGTGGTAGCTGCCTTGTTTCACATATACTTTGAACAGTCCGGTCAGGTTGTACAGCTCAATTCAGATGGTCTCTGAACTATATGCGACTTCGGCAACATTCTTTCCTGCTTTGGTATCTACATTTTTGTTTTTTTTCACCTTTATTAACTTCACACATTTTGAACACTGGTACAAAAATCAGTTACAGAGGAGAAAACAAACCATTATAAAGACTTTTGTTAGCTTCATGCACCAATTAATATGCGATGCCCGTGCCATAGCCCAGCAATCAAGGAGCCTCATTCCTCACCACTAATACCAGAGAGGGCGTCTCATATATAAGGAAAGTATAACAAATACACACAATAAAGTGCAAATTCCCTCAAGAGCACACAGAGATCACAGTCCGGGGCTGGTCGCTCCCTTGCTCCCCAAGTCCTCAATAAGACTCCCCACTGACACAGCTATAGGGTCCAGATCTCAGCCTAGTGGGCAAGCTAAAATCTCCAGCACCTTCTCTGTCCAACCAGTGCTTTGTGTGCCTGCCCAAGTAGCTGACACACACACTTTGAGAAAAGAGCTTACACAACCACAGAGGCACTTCTGGGGAAGGCTGGCACAGGTTCTCCATTGGTGCCCCTTTTACCCAGACTATATGGTAGTTCCAGCTGCCACCACCCACTAATAATTATCACCTACTCAAAGGCCCTTAAGAGGGTGTTCAATTATTAGTGTGCAGTATTATTATCCAATTGGTAAGTGACTAATCAGTCAAGGCTTATTAGAGTGGCTGTGTACAACAAACTCTGTAAATGTGCAATGTACTCTAGAGCTTTACTTATCTCTACACAAACCAGCCACAGTTAAAAGGTTTTAAAATAGTTAATAATAAATAATTAAAACCACAAAACTATACTTTCTACTATACAGTGCTAGTCACAAGTTCAGAGATCACACAGAAACACTTAAAATAAAGAAGTAGTACAGTTCTGACATCACAGAAAAACACTTAGTCTAAACTTTATAGTCCTAGCTATTTCTACAAGAAAACCCACTTCTAAGATAACTTACTTAAGTGATCAGAGTGCTGATGAGTTGGATATCCAGAAAAAAATGCTTAATAATCTCTGGTTCTCACTGGTTAAATTGAAACTGCAGTTCTGCTAAAACATTACAGCATCTTTTTACACTTCCTGGAGTTCCCAGGCTGACAGAAACTGCATTTACATTATTTTACACTTGGAGCAATAAAGGACATTCCACATGTAAATTCTGGTCATTAACTTTAGCCTTAAAACAATAGGCAGGAAGCCTTCATCTAGCCGGACTGGAGCCGACTTGTAAAACATCAAAGGCAGTGATGAAATAATTTTAATTTCAAAGGGCCAACAAGAAATGCTTGACTTAGCTTTCTTTATAGCGTATGGCAATGTTGTCACATTGTTTTAGGTTCAACATTCATATTTACAAATTATATAATTATATGCACAATTCTATCTGGCTAGGCTTGGAGCATTCACCCATCTCTACCAGTCTTCACACATGCATTATACATAAATGTTTTCTTTTTTAACGGCTATTATTGCTCAAGTCAGTTTTCCCTTAAGTTTCACTCCACCTCCAAACATTTTTCTGCATGTAGCCAACAAAAAGCTTTGCTTCCTGGTGGTCCCATTCTTAAGTTTTTTTGCTGGTTACGTGGTTTATTTCAGCTTAGGATCCATGTTTGATTTTTCTGCATGTATTGTTCACGCATATTCCATTTATTTCTATGTAATTTGCTCCTTCTCTTTTGTAAAGTTCTCACCTCCTATAATTTAATCTCTTTTGCAGTATTCAGTAATTCAGTTGTAGTTAGTTTAAACTTTGATTTCCATTTTCTAGTAATTGTTTTGCACCAAATAGCATTAAATTTATCCAGTCTTTAGTGTGCCTAGGCGATTCAGATCTTGTAACCCAGCTCAAAAGAACTCTTTCCTGAGTCACAGTTGTTTGTTCCCATAATTTCTGGCAAAATACTCTGTGGAGAGCTTTTAAAATCTAGCAACTCATTACTTTCCTGAAAAACCTGTTACCAATTACCTTTGTCTTTCACATCGTATCTCTAGCATTTGCTCTCTACTTGGGGAAGAATTCTCTGAAGTCTGTATGTGTTATAAAATATGTCTGCAAACTCTTCCATGCAAAAATTCAAACCTTTTGGACTTTGTTGTATACTTGGGAGCCATATAGATATCAGATATCCTCCCACTTTTCCTTTGTATATTGCCTTTCCGTTCTCTCTTAAGTTTTTCTAACCTCTTCCAATTGATTTTTATAATTATCATGTAAGTTATATACCTCTACTAATTCCTTTTTAACAGCAGCTTGTATTCTAGACTCAACTAAAAACGCAAACAAAGCTGATCTTTCACTTAGTGCACTCCTTGTCCCTTTCTCCTTCTCTATACTCTATCAATCCCTGGTAGGGACAGCAGTCTCTAACTTGCATATTTCCCTCCTTAGTTATTTGCTCCTAATACCTAGGTTCCTTAGCTAATTCTCCAGTAAATTCAAGCCCCCTATTGGCTATTTTCTGTACACCAGTTTGCGGTCATCCGTGTTAGTAAAATCTCCTTTCATCATTCCCATGCTAGTTTAGTTCTTACAATACTTGTCTGCTATTTTATGAACATAATGCCATGTATGGTCCTTATTATTCTCCTTGAGGACCTACATCCAAAATCTCAACACCCCCCCCCCCCACATACACACACAAGTTTCATCATCCCCTTCCACTTTGGTTTGTAATGTTTTTATGTTATGTTCATGAGTCTTAACCGTGTAGCAATAAAGTATCCCTTCAAATCAGGTAATCCTAAACCACCTTGTTCTATGCAGAGAATCGAATTATCTCACTTAACTCTAGCCCTCCTGAGTAAATTCTTTTAACTCTTTATTAATTACGTCCACAACTACTTTGGTTAATTCTTCCCATCCCTGTCCACTACCATTTTATTTCTCACAGGTAAAAGAAAAAGATTTGAGTGTCTAGTACAGCAAGGTCCTTAAGAAGCATCCATTGGTCTGGAAAACTTCACTCCTGGTGTATCAGTCTGCAAAGAGCACCTAGTACCTTCTATTCTCTGTGTGCTCAACTTGCCCATCTCCCAGAGCATTATGCCCACAATCTAGTAAGCAGCTGCAATCAAACCTCCATGAAATTCTAAACCCAACATGAATTTTAAACTGTAGACCAGTACTAGTTCTGTCACCTTGTCAGTAGCAACTTAATTTGAACTACTTCTCCACCTAAATAAAGCACTACATACTTCTCTGCTTACAACAGTATGGCTTCTCGAGTGGCAGAGGTATAGTGACAACCATCCAGATCCTAACCAATGACATCCTACTAAACATGGATAAACAGGGCAGTATTTCTTGACCTAACTAAAGCCTTTGACTTGGCAAACTATAAAGTGCTCTCACAAGACCTTGTAGCAACAGGCATAACACAGGCTGGTTCAAATACTTTTCTAACTAACAGGAAACCAAGTAAAAAATTGCAGTTTTCTGTCAACCTCTGCACCCATTGCCAAAGGGCAACATCAAGGCTCTGATTTATACCCTCTTTGTCTGTCTTTATCAGTAAAGTCTGTTATGACCTGTCCATTCATACCAGTCCTCCTCTACACAGGTGACATGATTAACAAATTACACAGCTCCCCAGAAACTGTTGAAAAAAATGTTAGATAATGACATGAATAATGTATATTTTTGACTTTCCAAACATCAATTTATCTTAAACTCAAAAAACGTAAAGCTGCACCATTTGGTACTCCACAAAAAATAGAAAAAAACATTCAAGCACCAGCAAATTCATGTTAACCCAATTCTTTTGATTGGAACTTTGACAACATTCCACTACCTCAGAAACTGACTAGACCAAAAATAAATTTTCATCATTACATCACAATGACAGAAGCATAGATCAACAAGTTACTCTTCTGGTCTTTGAAAGTATTTTGCTTCCTTTCCTCAGAAGGTAGGGCTGCCATAGCAAAATGTATTCTCATGGCCCATGAATTATGGCCTCTCCTTGTAGCTCTAGCCTCCCAAAACAACTAAAGATCACTGCAGATGCAGTTAACAAAATATGTTAATTCAAAATTACAATGGTGGTCAATTCATCAACACCCTTATTTGCTCCTAGGTTATTTCCTATATAAATGCATTAGTGTGTCGTTTAGCTACTTTGAACCAAGTTCCTATTTCTTCACTCTTGACATGATGTTCATAATAGTTCTCATCTAATTTTTGCACGTATCCCTTAAGTATAAGAACATCTGCACTCCAGCCATTTGTATTCGCTTCTCTTCTAAATGTTGTCCAACTTTACTAACTTACTTCACCGCTTGTGTTGTGTGTTTAACCTTCCAAAGATTTTTGCCTGTTGTTTTATACGTCAGTATGAGTATGGTTCTGTCAGTTTCTTGTTATTGAGTCTGCAAATTATCTACTGGTAGGTCAGTGCTGTACCCTGGTTAACAAGACCAAGTAAGCAAGTAAATGCATACATACATACATGTACATAATGCATGCATGCATGCTTTAGTGTAAGACAGACAACCAGTTTTAGACAGGATTGCCAATCCATTATAGAATGCATATACTTTAAAGAGTAAC
This sequence comes from Protopterus annectens, assembly GCF_019279795.1. Classification (NCBI taxonomy): domain Eukaryota; kingdom Metazoa; phylum Chordata; order Ceratodontiformes; family Protopteridae; genus Protopterus; species Protopterus annectens. Next base: position 45,389,170 of record NC_056731.1, on the reverse strand, counting down.
CAGTTCCCCTTTTTGTATATATTTAGGATGTGGAGGAAAATAGAGAACCCCACTGAAAAAAAAAAAAACATGCAGACTGTACAAAAGAAGCCAACCCATTCAGGAGCCAAATGCAGAGAATCAAATGTAAGGCATCAGTGCTCTCACTGCATTATTATGGAGTCCCTACTTTTAGTATTGCTCCATATCCCTCCTTTCCTTCTCAACTCTAGGAAAAGTGTTTGTTTTTTTTTCCACTCCTCCTTGTTGTGACATTGAGTGTTTCTTCAAAATAGTAAGGCTCAGGAAATAAAGCAGAACTGAAGATTTTGAAGACCAGCACAAACTGTAGCATACATATGGATTCTGAGGAACTACATAATCTGAAGCCATTCTGTGAGTGCATGCTCTATCAAGGACAAGACTGCAAATGGAAGTCTGATTGTAACTGTTTTGCAAGAATGTATTGAAAAAGAATAATAATAACAAACAACTTTTGATTTTTGAGGTATGTCCTGTAGATATGTGCATGGTATTCTAAATCAAGACTCACTAACTCTTATTACATCAAAGTAACCAGTCTGTGGCAACTTCATTTTTATATTGGGAATGGTGGGAAGTAGTGATTGTGCCTCCTCCTGATATTTCATCTTCCACTTTAACACCATGCCCTGTGAGGATGTTGGGCTTTGTGCTAAACTGAATTATGTTTTTTTTTTTCTTGACATTAAACCTTGTTTTTGCAGTTAGAGTGCCCTACAGTAACCATGGTCCCCTGCCCTTATTCCTTAATGTGTCTGAAATGTTCTTTCTTCTAAGAAGCACATCCTAGTTGTAAATCTTAACTAGGATGGAGCAAAGAGAGCAGCCACCCTGAACACAGTGTTAGGGGGTGATCATCAGGTCCTGATCAGTCCTCATTGCGTACTGGCATTTTGAAATAAATGTTGGTATTACATTTGTCGACAGAACTGAAGCACTGTAATGCTTCATGTGTGACTTAAACTGTAGCAGCTGGTTGATATAAATGTAGAAAGCTGTTAGCTACATTTTTTTTTCTGTCAACTCCAAGGAGAGGAACTTATGGTTAAAGTTGGGGGGGGGGGGCGCCAAGACAGCTGGCAACACCTCTGAGTTGTGTATGTGTATAATTTGCCAGGTTTCCAAATAAAAGTGGAATTATTGAATACTGTAGTTTACTTACAGATGGCAATGATAACATTTGGAAGAATATATCCAGCAACTAATTAATACTTAAATTATATTTGTAAACTGTTGCAGATGTTAGATGTGTAAAGAAGCAGAGAATGCATTTTGTTTGTATATATACTTTTTATTGAACTGTTAATCAGTGCTTGACTTTTTATTATGTTTTGTAGGAAATGTTTTATGCAAGATATATTTAGCTAGGTCATGCTGCGTTAAGTTATCAAGGAGGTAAATTACCAAAATACTTTGTTAGTTTTCTTTTCTTTCATTTGTTTCTATAGAGAACTGGTTTAACTAATTACTGCATAATAAATGTTAAACCTGACATTGCTTTGAATGGATGTCATGGCACACATGCTTAAAGAAATGGAATCGATGAGTAGACAAAACTGTAAAACCGGGTGACCACACAGTCTATTCTAGCCTTAAAAGATGTGTACAGTACCTTGATCAAAAGACACCTTAAATGTGATCTTTCTTCTACAGGTTTTTTGCCACCATTCCTGTTGACCATCAAGCCTCCCTTCTGTTGGTCTTGGGCATATCTCTCAACTATCCAGATTTTTACATCATATTTTTGTCTGCTGCTGCTCATAAAACTTGTGGTTTTCTGGAAAACGTATTGAGAATTAAATTCACTAAATAATATCAAACAATTGAGTTGAAGATTTTGTATACATAAGAAAATCCATACTAATGCAAAAGCTGTCCCTCTGTCAACTTTCTAAGATTATAACAGCAAAATTTAAAGTCGGTCACTGGTTTTGGGCCTTTCTACCGCTAATAATTTTTGGCTTTGTCCAGAATTCTTGAACTAAAAGGATGAGAGGTGTGGTCTTGAGGCTGTTCATTCCACTTTCTCGTTATCCCCGTTATGGAAGTGAGAGATGACTGAGGTAGGCATGATCCACGCAGTCTTCATGATGGTTTGTGCTCTCACCAGCATCTTGGTAGTAAGAGCATTGTACTTATGACTGTAATATCTCTGGGCTGGGGTATATGCATTCCGTAACACTGCAAGGAACGCTATGCCTTCTTTCTGTCATTGAGGCAGGTAACAGACTCCATTTCACATTTGCATCCATTGCCTCTCTAATAGAGATTGCGGCAATTCCTGATTTGCTCTGCCTGCCTCCTCCACAGGACGAGCATGCTCATCTCCAACAGATGCCCAGGCTGCTTGTCACTGTGATTTGGGTGAGAATTTTATTCCTGTACACCAGTGAGGCTGGTAGTTGAATGGCAGAAATTGAATAGGAATAAAAAAAAAAAAAAGCTGTGTAAAGCATCTCCTAATTACCTTGAGAGGTTTGGCTTTGCACTGTTCTGGTGGTACTGTCTTTGTCTTACTGAATTCATAAGTAGATCAAAATGGTATTTATGTGCCACTTATCTGATCTTTAAGGTTGTGTCTCTGATAGCTTGAAATTGCATAACTGAATATTATTCATCCTTTAATTTCTAAAAAAAATCAGTTTAATTTGTGAGATCTTCTGTTGCAAATCTTTTTCATTAATAGATTCATAGACTGTTACTAGCCTAATGACCCAAAGGGCCTTTCAACGCCTAGCCTAGTTTTCCCAAAAGAATAATGATGTCCTGCATCCATATAGGACATTGAGGGCCAGGCATTTATAAGCTACTTCTGTCTATAAGGGATATGGACATATATCCAGTCAGACTATCCAAGTCAGCAAATGTAAAATAAATAAGTAGATGTTCTAGTAGTTAAAAAAAAATCTATCTGGAGCTGGACAGTAATACTACAAGAGTGCAGACCACATACCAGAACACTTAGAATAACAGGCACAGTAAGCCTTCACCAGCAATTCCCAGCTCAGAAGGGTGAAGGCTATCCTCTCCTCCCACAAGAGTGTAGACCACAAACCTTCTTAATGTAAAATAACTGGTTTGGAACCCAAGTGCTTAAAACACAATAAAGACGCTTAGAATAATAAGCACAATAAACTTTCAACCAGCAATTCCGAGCTCAGAAGGAGGAGGCTGTCCTCTCCTCCCGAAGAGTGTTGACCACAAACCTTCTTAATGTAAAATAATCTGGCCTGAAGACCAAGTGGTAAACCAGAATTAAGACACTTTTAGAATACCAGACAAAGTAAGCCTTCAACCAGTAATTCTCAACTTAGAAGGATGTAAGTTATCTCTCCTGTTACAAGAGTGTAGACTGCAAACCTTACTTATGTAAAATAACTAGTTTGAAGCCCGTGGCTTAGAATAACAGTTGCAGTGTAATCAGGCTACTAACAGGCAGTAATAAATACAGCAGAATAAATGCAATTGAACACTTTAAGAACAAGCAGCAAAAAGCAAAATAAAGCTATAAAGTAGAAATAATCACAGATACAGTAAAAGCAGCTGAGTAAAGAGCATTTTTAAGTAACTGGGAGGGGAGGAAACAGAAGATAATTCAAGTTTAAGAGACTAAGGGGGTGTAGGACTTCCCAAATGATCTCTCCATACTCAGTAGAATGAGCTGATGAGATGGGACTGGGAGAGGTGTCCAAAATCAGATTAGTAGTAGGGGTGGGCAACTCATTCATAACTATTGCCATAACTAGCACTGTACTTCAGTATAGTAAAATTTCAGGCATCTTCTAGAGAACATAACATACATTTTTATATAAAAAGGAGAAAAGTAATCAGTCTTGTTTATAAGCTTGTCTTGTGTTTGGCAGTAGCAGTACATATGATGTGAATTATCTGCTTTAGTGTTTCATATTTAGTATAAATATTTCCTTTACATTCTTGGTTGTATACCATGGGAAGTAAATCAGCTTTCATTTGATAAGTGCTAAGTAAAATATAACATCCCAATTTCTTTCCAGAGTAAGCACTTCTGTCAACAAAATTTGACTTCTCATAATCTTATGAAGTCACACTTTATTGACAAAAGTGCTTACTCTCTTTGTGGAATTTGAATATGTTTGGTAATGAAGTACTTTGGTTTGAGCTTTTACTGGTGTGGAGTGCTGCTAATTTGTTTTATATGCTATAAAATTGGCAGACGGATAAACTTGTTATGCATTGCTACTGCACAGATCCCAGTTACAAGTGCCTTTAGTGGTGCATAATAATGTTTGTAGCATATGGAGTGCCGTGATTACTCTTCTGTATCAGGAAAAGATAAGCTTCTTGAATGTTTCCCTAGTACAGTACCTGATCTTAGTAGCATTTGTGGATGTTCAACAAACAATTTAAGGACCCCCTAAGTTCTTTTAAGACCTCATGCCAGGAACTGAAAGCAGACAGTGCCAACCAGCAGAAAACAGTGACAGAAGACAAGGCATCTTTAAAAGCTGTTAAAATTTCAGTCTGCCAGACTTATAGCTGAAAGTGTTGTAGAATAAAATGTCTAACAGCTTTTAAAGCCATTAGTTCTACAGAAGAGCTCTTCATTTGTCTACTGTCCATACCTCTCATTTCTGATGTTTGTAGAATGTCCTTGATTTACCTTATATCTTGGCCCTATCCCTCATAAAACATTTGATTTTTTGTTAAATCACCAAGTATTACAGTCAGCTAGTAATGATAAATGCTAGAGTTTGATAGTTTTATTCTTTAGAAAATGCATGTTGATGCAAAATCTTTTATTCTGTTAAACTGAATTAGATCAGTATTTAAAAACTGTCAACTGATTTTGATCCTTTGTCTTCCCTATCCAGTTAATTTTGCATTTGTCTATAATTCTTAAGTAAAAAAAAGTTGAAATGTATACTGCTGTGTGCTTGGCAGTACTAAGAGCTTTAATATCTTTGAAAGCTGATATAACACTTCACGCTCGTGCACGTTTTCTCTGCTTTTTGTACCCGGTAGAACATAAAGCAGATAAAGATCCATGTACTACAAAGAATTATGATGCGTTATCAATCATAACCCTTTATTATATATTGTCTGCATGGATACCAAGATTCACCTCTCAAGTTATGCTCTTGAAGTAAATGCCTTGGCATCCATGTCATGCACACTTAATAAGCCAGTTATGACTGGAAGTTCGTAGTCCTCTGTGCTTTGCAGCTTTGAACAACTGTTATGATCGGGTGTTGCAATACAGCACAGATGAAGACAGTTAACCTACAACATTGTTGGAAGCACTTTTGCAACTCTAAATGCTGCAGTTCACTTCATGCTGCCACACAGTGAAAAAAAAAACAGGAATGTACGGAAGAAAGTGTCTAATTGCTTTTAAGGCTGCTGACTGTAGTTTTGCAGCACTGAGTTCAGCAGTCACGATTGTAAAATGCTTTCTGCTCCTACACTTTCTGATGGTCGTTAAAGGTGTTTGATTGAAGATAGCTGCACTTTGCCTCTGGCTGCTGTCCTTTTGGAAGTGCCAAGTCTATTCCTGCTTTCAAAGCTGTAAGACACTTTGCACTCCTTTTTCATCAGAACTGGTAATATTTTGGGGGCAGCTAAAGCTCCATGTACTGAAAGAATTATGTTTGGGTTACTCTAGTCGTAATCGGTGTATGGTGTGTTCTCTAAATGGACTTCAAAATTCATTAACTGAGCTTTACTTTTGAGGTGAATTTCTTGTGCTTTTCTTGAGCCCACAGTACATTGGTTATCATTGGAGACTCTTATAATACTTTGTATTAGAGACACTTAATTCATTACAATAATAACTTGCTAGAATTGTTTACTGAAATTCATTACTCCCAGTGTAGAAGTCCCATTGTTTGAATCCACGTCCCTAAATGCTTCTGATGCAGCTACCAGGTATTCATCATTATGTCAGTGTGGCAGTAGCTTCTGCCTTTTATGGGATGTATTATGGTAAGGATTAGACATCCAGCCAGTATGCAAAAGCTTATTTGGGTACCTTCCTCATGCCCATATGTCAGTTGAAGCATGAGAGTGTTAGTATAAAAGATGTATATGTGTGAAATTTCAAAACTTTCATGCCATTGAAGAATTCAAACTCTTTTCTGCACTGCAGCTTCAGTTTGTCGGTATGCTAATACATCAGCTTCTGAGCAAATAAGTACCCCTCGGGGGAGCTTCATTTTTCTTTTTACTAAAAAGTTGTGGTAAAATGTTCTTGTGTCTGACAGAAAAGAGAAATTTCTGTGTGATAGGCAAATTTGTTACAAGGATTCTCACACAGCTGATCTGAGCTTTTTTGTTTTTGGGAGTTGTATATCTGCTGTTGTGAGTGTATTTGTTCTTTTACACTCAAGACTCTGTAGTTGGCCAAGTGTTTTTTCTTTTTTTGAGAACCTTGCTTTTCCCTCCATAGAAACTGTCTGTCACCAGACATTCCCCCTTTTGGTAAAAAATAAGAAAAAAGTAAACCAAAGAAGATTCTGAAGCTACCCTGCCTTCAGCCTTTCTTTGCCAGTCACAGACCAACATTTATGCTGTGCCCATGTCAGAGTTGTCGAACTGTCAGCCTAAGGTTCGCATTGCCTCTGGTGCTGTACCACAGGACATCGCTAAGAGTGAGGAGCAGGACACATGCTTTTCAACTGGGACATCAGGCTGTCACTGAGAAAGCAGAACGCCACTTTCAGATATCAGTTTCAGTTTGGTTCCCATTCTACTTCATTCTTTCCAGCTTACCCCAGTACTGCTCTACGTTGCCAGGCCAACCAGCCTCTCCTACAGTCTCTGGACTGTGTTTCTTCTAAGACAGGAGCCAGTGCAGAATCTAAGGGTGACCTTCCATTGGATGCTTCCACTTGGGCAGGATGGGATACCTCAAAATTTAGTTCCTGAGGAGGTAGCTGGCCCCGTTATGGAAGTTCTGGCATCTGAGACACAAGGAAAGAGTCAAGTAAAACAAAACAAAAAACACCTTTTCCCTACTTTTCAGTGTGACTAGTGCTAAGAGCTCTAGAGATGATTGGTATAATTTTGCTAAGGGGTTTTTCAAGGAATTTATGTTGTTTTAATCTTAATTGCCTTTATATGCAAAATGAAAAACATCCGTCTCCCTATCTGAGGATAATTCTCCTTCAAAATCTGAAGAAGGGAGTCTTGATTATGCATCTTGGCTCTCTCCACCTGTTCAGTTTTAATAATAGTCTGAGAACATTTCTTCTGACTCGCCATGTGAGTAGTCTTTTTTCGACTGAGGGGGTGGAGCTAGGAACTAAACCTTCTATTTAAGGGGTAAAATAAAAACATTTCAGAGCTTTACTAGAAAGGCTCACCCAGACTTTGCTACACTTTGCTGTGAGAGAAAGCTTAGCTTGCTTTTTATTTGTTGTATTTTGTATTACTTTATTGCCTTTTTCTATTTTGAATACTGTGATTTGTTTTCTTTACCTTGTGTTTTACGTGTATTCTGCTTTTAACTGCATATTAAAACTTGAAAAGAGACCACAGCTCTGTCTCTTGAGAGTCATGCAGAAATCTTTCCCCACCCTCCCACCTGGTTACTGTTGTATTCTTAAACACCACTATCTTTCTAGTTTCCTGCCCCTTATGTTAATTTGACCATATATCTCATTTCCTCTCTGCTTTTACTGGCTTGTATGAGTAAGCACAAAGTTATCATTTTGTGAAATCACTCCCCTTCAACTATTTAAATTTATTGGCCATTCTACTGTATTCCATAGTACCAAAATACAAAAGTGACCACCCCCTTTCAGTCTATCTTGCAGTTTTAAAAATAGTGACTCTCCACTAAAACTTAACTTTTTAGACGGGTAAAACTTAAGTTACCTACTTTCACAAGTATCTCCTCTAGTGCACACTGCAGTGTTTAGGATAAACCATTTTTTTTCATCTTACCTTTAAGCATCCCTGTGACTAGCACTTGCTCTAAAACCTGCTGGAAAGCACTAGGAAGCCTTAAACTGATACAAGCACTCAACTCTTCTTGTTAATAAGGAGAAATTAATTGTAGGCACTAAACAGCCTATAATTGCAAAGTACCTTGCTAAGGTAAAGGTAAACAGCTCTTGTACTTTACAAAAAAAAAACAGCACCAAACCAGGCATGTCCAAGGGTCAGCTTCCAGTGATTTCTCCTGTCCACCTGGTGAATCTGGGCATACTGGGGCAATGCAGCAATTGCCTCATGTACACAGACAACCCTCTCCTCCTAAAACCTAACACTACAACCTACAAGAGATGCACTTAGTCAAACTGGAAGCAAAGCTCTCACCACCCATGATTGTGTTAGACAGTCAAGAGGAGAAGGTTAATACCCGCACTACACTTCAAGCAACACATAGCCCTTCTAAACCCACACCACCAGCACCCTCGCATATCAACACTAAACCCTCATATGCGGAGGCCCTTAACAGTAACCTGCCCAAGCAACAAGGACCTCTGAAGCTTAAATGCAAACAAACATCAATCACATCCAAAGTGTCACATAGCTCACAACACCAGTGTGCCACCCAACAACAGTCCCTAAGGCAAGACAACGTACGCAACACTTCAGTCACAGGTGGTGGCTCTGTAGTCAGGCACACTGATGTTCCACTCACCAGGCTGAACCAGGAGAAAATTACAGTCAGCTGCCTGTCAGGTGCCAGGATTTGCCACATAACGCATGCACTCAAGTCACTCCACAGCAAGTACAAATATGACTCTGTCATTGTCCATGTTGGAGTGAATGACTTGAGACGTACCTCCCTGGACTACATGAAAAGAGACAATGAAGAGCTCTCGGATCATGTGGCCCAGGAAGGTATGACCCTAGTCCTGAGTAGCATCCTGCCTCCGCCCAGAATGATACCACAGTACAAGGACAAAATGACTGACTTCAACAATTGGCTAAGCTTCTGATGTCATTCAAAGGGGATCCAGTATCTGTCTGCCTGGAATGACATGATCGACAGACCACGATCCTTTGCCAGAGATGGTCTGCACCTGTCACTCCTGGGATTCAGGTTACTGGCTAAGGCTCTTGCCACCACTATAGTGACTTTTTTTAGGCAAAGTTCAAAGGACAAAACCACCACCATAACAGGTACAAGCTTTTAAAATCTGAAGGTAATGCTACTCGATGCTAGAAGTCTAAACCTCAAAATGCACTCTCTCGAAGCACTCCTAAAAAGGGAGAATATAGATATCTGTGCAATAACTGAGACCTGGTTCAAGGCTCCAGAGAGCACCCTTACAATACCAGGCTACAACTCTTACCACACTTTTCAGCCACCAAACCTGGACCGAAATACTAAATGTGGAGGTGTCCATATTCACCAAGGATATTCACACCACCAGGCTAGTTGCCCAACACAATGCTTCTGAAATTCTCCAGGTGCAACTAACACCAGGTAAGACTGCAATCTAAATTGTAGCTTGTTACAGATCCCCCACCATGCCCCAAGATTCTCACTACACTTTTCTAAACATACTGGAAAATATTAAGATACAACCAAACACCCTAATACTGTGTGATTTCATCTACCCTGCCATTAACTGGGAAAACTACTTGTGTAGCAACACCTTTGCTCAACGGTTCTTAGAATTAATAAATTCCAATGCCCTGGATCAACTAATCCATAGTCCCACCAGGGGCTCCAATATCCTAGACCTGGTCATTACCAACATGGGAAATCAATGCTCCACACCTATGGTCACCCCCTCATTGGTCAGGTCTGACCATAAGCTAATCACCCCTGATATCTACATCCCTCCCCCACCCCCCAGTAAGGAAACCTCCGTAAAAAAATTCTCCAAAGCCAACTTCATGCTACTCAAGTCAGAAGTGACAAACTTCATGACACCCATGCAGATGGGAATTGAAAGTTCGACTGCTGAATCCTACACTAAGGCACTGTACGAGCACATCCACTTGTGCATGAATCGTGCCATCCCAAATAAAACCAAGATGCTGTCCTCCAAAAAAAAGGAAGCCAATCTGGTGGACCCTGCCATAAACAAACTTTACAACAGAAGGAAGAAACTGTTGCAGAAAAGAGGAAAATCCCAGGATGCAAAAGAACTCCCTTACCAGTCTCAGTAAGAAGCTGAGATCCCTCATAAAATCCTCCAAAGCTAGTTACAAAAATAAAATTGCCAAAGATTCCAAAGACAGCCACAAGGCATTCTATAGCTATGTCAAGAATCTAAATGGCAATGCTCAGATCTGCTCTGAGCTACAACAGAATGGCATTAAATATACTAATCCCAAGGATATTGCCAGTATCTTGGCAGATCGATTCAGTGCCAACTTCATCCCCCTCTCACCCCCTAAAGGGCCCATCTGAATACCGAAAGATTAGCAAATTCCGGTAATAATGACCACACAGGTAAAAACTGAACTCTTCAAAGCTAAGAATACAGCATCCATGGGACCAGACAGCAAACTGGGCTGTGTACTACATGAACTACAAAATTAACTGGCACCTCACCTAAGTGTTATGTTTAATCATAGCCTCACCTCAGGCTTCGTGCCCACTGATTGGTGCACAGCTAGAGTTATCCCACTCCACAAGGGGATCCGCTTTGGATCATGGGAACTACTGCCCCATCAGTCTGACGAGCCTGATCTGCAAGGCCATGGAACGTAATATAATTGAACTTATAAACAAAGACATTGGCAACCTTCAAACACTGGACCCCACCCAGTTTGGGTTTGTGAAGGGCCGATCTGGTCTCCTGAACCTGATTGACTGCTTCAAATCAGTCTCCAGAGCTGTGGACGAGGGTAAGGCAGTTCACGCAGCCTATCTGGATCTCACCAAGGCCTTCGACACCACCCCCCACTCTGGAATCATAGATAAACTTACTAAGCAGGGCATTAATCCCTACGTCACTCGACGGGTTGCCAACTGGCTTACTGACAGAACCCACACTGTAACAGTAGCCGACTTCAAATCCAGCTCCAGACAAGTGGAGTACATCAGGGTTCAGTCCTGGGACCGCTCTTGTTTGGCATCTACTTCTCTGAAGTACAGGCCAACACTAAGGGACTCTGGCTAACAAAGTTCGCAGATGACTGCAAACTGGGAGCCATTATTGAATCCCCAAATGATGTGGATATTCTACAAAAGGGCCTTACAGAAACATGCTTGGTGTCAGAGCCATGGGCTCAAGCTCAATGCCAAGAAATGTATAGATGTTCTTCGTGTTTCACTGGTGCAGTCATCACATTTGGTTTATCTATCTGCAGGTAGCCCACAGCCGGCCTGAATACCAGCGTCTTTGATTTCTGCGTCAGTTGCTGTTGCTTCTTCCATGACGTCAGGTCGTCAGGGGTATTAAACATGCAGCCGATGCCATTACATCAGTCTTTCTTGCTGTGTGGTGCCCGAAGCAGAAGCAGTTCGCAAGTGCCAGTCGGTCGACTCCTGAAATTTTCGTTTTCGAGTTTGAACTGAAGTCTTCAAAAAGATAAGTACCCCGTTGGGGATCCTTTTTTCTTGCTCTAACCAATGTCAGAAAAAATGAACAATTGTCTTGCCTTTGGAAAGCAAATACCTCATAGAGATTTTCATTCTTACTGCATCACCTGTTTAGGCCCAGACCACGACGTCCCTCACTGTCTGTGCCTTGTTCAATGCCCAAACTGTTTGGGGTTGGGCTATTTTTGTAGCTAAATACTTACGTTCTCAATCTCCGTACTCCAAAATGGCTTCGTTAAGCCATCTGACTACCGAGCTTCCAAAAAAAGTAAGGATAAAGACAAAGACAGACTGCATAGGTCCAAACCTGCCGACGACACTTCCGATAAGCTAGTCACCAGTCTGCTGGTACTCAGTGAGGTGCTTTCGCAGACGCTGATACCCGCTACTACAGATTCACAGGCCTCTACTAAGACCCATTCGGAGTTCGTTATGCAGTGAGATGATTCTTCGACTGTGGAACCTGCGGATATCTCTTCCTTGGATGGGTCCGGAGCCGCTGTGCAGGCATTGGCTTCTGAGGGTGTATTCAGGCCTACCGATTTTCATATCAAACTGACGACTTTGTTTCAAGCTAAGAATACCGAATTTCTCTGGCCCAAAGCTCGCAGTAAGCTTAGAAAACCGATGACCAAAGCGCATTCTCAGGCCCATGTGCCTCAAAAAGAAATGATTAGAATGGCTGAAGATCTTATTACCTTAATTAGGGGAAGCCAGCCTTTCCCCTCTAAGAGACCTCTAACTGATTTTCTTTCTGAATCTTCTGATCAGGAATCTGATATCTCTGTTTCTTCTGACTACCAGGATTTACCCTTATCTACTTATGAGGATTCTGATGCAGAGGATTCCATTCCCTCTGTTTCCCCTCCAGAAGATTTTTCTTTTGGTGAAACCTTGCATACCCTTAAGGAACATTTCCACTGGGAAAGCCAGGACTATTCTCAGTCCAAAAAGAGACTTAGGGAATTTTTAAACCTGCCTCAACACAGGCCTCTAGCTATCCCTCCTGTTCTGGAGATTGTAGATGATGTTTTCTTGGAATCCAGCCTTTCTCCAGACACTTTGCCTCTAGCTCCCAGGAAACCTGACAGGTACTACAGAGTACCTGACTCTCTCAAATTCCTTTTCAAGAATTCTACTGCAGATCCAGAGACCATTTCCCAAGGACCAAAAGGCATTAAGGCTACTACTGCCAAAAATCCTACCCCTTCTGATGGGATTCTAGAGCTTTAGACAGATGGGGTAAGAATGTATATACTTCTGCTACTTTGGTCATTTGTGCTTTAATTTGCCAGTTTCATATGTTAAAGTATCAGCAGCATCTTATAGGTTTAATTAAACAGAAAATGATGTTGATTCCTGACTGTGATGAACACAAAGATTTACAATAGTTAATGCATTCTGCTGACCAAGTAGGTAAACATACTTTGCATTGTGGTTTTGATGCTTTAGAAGCATCTTGCAGGGCTGCTGTCCTGGGTCTGTACTTAGTAGGCATGCTTGGCTTAAGGAACAAAACTTGCCAGATCATGTTAAAGCTAAATTACTGGATGCACCCTTACACCAAGAGCGCCCTTTTGGCAACAAAGCAGAAGTCATCCTCAAAAGGATGGAGGAGAAAGCTAAATCTATGCAAACTGTAAAAGATTTCTTACAAGTACAGCCACCTAGATTCAGTAGGCATTGGCCATCAAAGAACTGGTCCTTTCCAGTCCCTTCCAGACCTTTTCAGTTCAAACCCAGGAGCAGCAGACCACCAAGACTGCAGTCTCAGGCTATGTACAGATCTAAGCAATGGGAGGCTCCCACTTCCAAAGCAGGGAGTAGTAAGCCCATCTCCCTAATGAAAAATGGCACAATGACTTATCCTTAACTCTACCAAGCCTTGCTCAGCTACTTGCGCCCTTAGGAGGAAAGCTTGCCCTGCATGCAAAAAACTGGGAACTCATTACCCAAGACAAATGGGTTTTAAACATACTTTCCTTAGGAATATAGATTCCACTTCCACTCACTACCAACCCCAAGTGGATGGCCAGACCTCCCCCCAAACCAGTGGGCGGAGGCCTAAAAACAAGCACTCTCTCTCTCTCCTCAGTGTCAGGGCTTTTCAACCTGTCCCAGCAGAACAAAGTTTTTATTCAAGACTGTTCCTGGTTCCCAGAAAAGAAAACTCCTGGGGTCCTGTCCTGGAACTTTCTATTCTCAACACCTTTCTGGTGGTTCCAAAATTCAGAATGCTAACTCTTCAGCAGCTGCTTCCTATGCTAGCCAAGGATGCCTGGCTGGCTTACTCTAGACTAAAAAGAAGCTTACCTGCACATCCCAATAAGGGAATCCTGCAGAAAATTCCTACACTTCAGGGCAGGCTCCATGCACTATCAGTTCTCTGCACTGCCCTTCGGCTTATGTACTGTGCCCAGGGTATTCGCAAAGTGCCTAGCTTATGCCATTGCATTTTGCAGGCAGAGAAATATTCAGATTTACCCATACTTGGACGATTGCCTGATTCAGGCAGAGAGTCAGGACTTGATATTACAGCACCTGGCATTTGTAAAGAGACTTTTAACTTCACTAGGGTACACCATCAATGAGAAGAAATCACACCTATTACTCTGCCAACAGATTGTATTCCTGGGAGCAAGCTTGAACACAACTTCCCAGATGGTATTCCTCACTCCAAAGAAACAAGTTCATTTGACAAACTACTGGCCACAAAAATCCAGCTATCTGCAAGGAAAATCCTGCAAGCCCTGGGGCTCATGGCTTCTTGAATTATGTTAATTCCATATGCATGACTGCATATGAAGAAACTTCTGTGGTATCTAAAAGGTCTATGGTGTCAGCATTCTCAGGACCTGGAAACAATGATTCCTATTATTCCTTGTCTAAGGGCAAAGTTCCTTTGGTGGGCAGAAGCCTTCTACCACAACACGGGACTCCCTTTCACTCTACTCCCTGCCTCCCAAACCCTAACAACAGACGCATCAGACTGTGCAAGGAGGGCTCACATGGCAGGGCAGTGCATTTGGGGCAAATGGAACCCAAAACAGATGCACCTGCATATCAATCAAAAAGAAATGTTAGCTATACAGAATGCTCTGACAGCCTTCAGAGACCTTATTCTCCCATGATAACTATTGGTAAATACAGACAACACCACAGTTATGTGGTACATAAACAAGCAGGGGTGGAACCCATTCCTACCCACTCTGCAGACTAGCCATGGCTCTGTGGAACACAGCCTTGAGCTACCAAGTGAACCTACAAGCTCAATTCCTGCCAGGCAAACTAAATTCACTGGCAGACGATTTAAGCAGAAATCTCATGGACCCACATGAATGGAAACTGGATCCCAAAATATTCAAGCTGTTGAGGGACAAATGGGGGGCACCAGAGGTAGACCTGTTTGCCTCCACTCAGAACTACCAATTGAACAAATTCTGCACCAGAACTCCCCACAGTCAAGCTTGGAAAGTGGATGCCCTGTCTTTACCTGGGAAAGCCTCTCCGTTTATGCATTTCCCCCTCTGCCTTTCCTCTCGAAGGTTCTACTAAAGATCAAACGGGACAAGCCAAGGACAATACTGATTGCACCAGACTGGCCACGCCAGCACTTGTACCCCCTTTTGCACAGTCTGACAGTGCTACAACCTTGGCAACCTGCCTCAGACCACTTTCCTGCTGTCCCAGCAGGAGGACCAGATTCTTCACCCTCAGCTTCAAACCCTGAACCTTGCAGCCTGGCTAATTCCCTGACCTCACCTCCAGCAACCCTCAGTAAGCAGGTGCTGGATGTCATTATTGAGGCAAGGAGGCCTAGTACTAGAAAATGCTATCTTTCTCTTCAATTAAGATTCATGGCTCTGCCATATCAGTACATTATAATACTGAGCCACCCCTCTTCTCTCATCCCCTGCTAAAACAATTCCTTAGAGGGGCCAAATATTTAAGACCCCTCCAGAAGGGCTCCTACTCCAGTCTGGGACCTTAACTTTGTATTGGAAAAACTCGCTCTTCCCCCCTTTGAACCAGCTGGTACAGCAGAGTTGAAATTCCTTTCTTGGAAAACAGCTTTACTTCTAGTCATCACTTCAGCAAGAAGCTTGTCTGAACTGCAGGCCCTCATGGCAGTGGACCCCTTCATTACCTTC
The DNA here is from genome assembly GCF_019279795.1 of Protopterus annectens. Classification (NCBI taxonomy): domain Eukaryota; kingdom Metazoa; phylum Chordata; order Ceratodontiformes; family Protopteridae; genus Protopterus; species Protopterus annectens. The sequence goes on along the minus strand of NC_056731.1, from coordinate 45,373,507 downwards.
CATGCGGACAGGGTTTCCCTCAGGACTAATCCATCCTTTATGCCCAAGGTGGTATCTAGTGTGGCTCTAAACCAGTACATTCATTTGCCTACTTTTTCCATTAATCTTCAGAATAAAGGGGAAAGGATACTGCATTCTCTGGACGTACACAGACAGCTTAGATTCTATTTGGACAAGACTAAGCCTCTCAGAAAATCTGACCAGCTGCTAGTTAGCTTTGCTGCAGGGGCATTGGGGAAGGCCATTCCATTGCAAACCCATTTCCAAATGCATAGCACTTTGCATCCATTTCTGCTACAAACACCATGGAAAACCTACCCCACAGGGGATAAAATCACATTCCACCAGGGCTACATCTGCCTCTACTGCATTTCTCAGAGGAGTCCCTACCAGGGACATCCTGGAAGCTGCAACCTAGAGCTCTGTGCATACCTTCATCAAGTATTACCACCTTGCCTATCTTTTCTAAATCCAGAGCTGGATTTGCCACAGCAGTCTTACAGGGACTTATTGCTAGCCCTAATGCTCTTTAATGACCTCCACCCTTCCTTAGCTTTGGGAATCAACCCAAATGTGATGACTGCAACAGTGAAACACGAAGAACATAGTACAGTTGTGTACACTTGCCATAAATGTAGATGTTCGAGTGTATTCACTATTCAGTCCTGGTTACCCTCCCTCCAGCCCCCTGATTTTCTCTTGACTTTTACCTTTCCTCCATGTTTGGCATATATTACATCATGTGTGTTTGCTTTTTGCTGGCGGTGTTCCATACCGTATAATTGCTTCCTGTTGTGGGGCACCTGACATCTGGGGCAAGAAAAACTGATGGTGTTGGCTGCATGTTTTATACCCCTGACGACCTGACGTCATGGAAGAAGCGACACCAACCGACGCAGAAATCTGAAGAATCTGGTATTCTGGCCGACTGAGGGCTACCTGCAGGCAGATAACTCAAATGTGATAACTGCAACAGTGAATACACTCTAACATCTACATTTATGGTAAGTGTACACAACTGTACTTTATCCCCTCTGGGGAAAAAACATGTATCTGTGAATTACCACATAGGTGGCAGTACACTAAACACTGAAAGTGTGATAAGAGACTTAGGGACACAGGTGGACAGGGGTCTCACCTTCAATAACCACATTGCCACAACAGTCAGGAAATCCTTCTATGTGGCACACCTCATCACCAAGGGCTTTCCATCCAGAAAGAGGTCATTGTCCCACTGTACTCATCCCTCATTAGACCCATTATAGAATACAATGCTCCGTTTGGTATGTACCTCTCAGGACATCTGCAACAACTGGAAAGGCCACAGAAATACCTCACTAAAAGAATCACAGGCCTAAAGCAGATGCCCTATGCTGACTGTCTAAAAAAAACTCCAGCTATACTCTGTCACATATTGTCTACTCAGAGGCGATCTCTGCTTAACATACAAGACCATGTCAAACCCAGAGCTGTTGGACATGCTACACTTAAAGAAATCCCAATCCCTCAGAGCCACACGCTCCAGGGATCCAAACCTTGTCATCACAATGAACAAAACATGCTGGAGGGATAGTTTCCTGACCCAGAGACTCCCCAGGCTCTGGAATAGACTGCCCATACATGTCAAGCAGAACGCCTCTTTGGCCCTCTTCAAAAGGAACCTTGACGATTGGATGGGAGATAGGAAATTCACCCCGAGGATCCCGAGAATGTCGGTCGCCCTGCTAGACTGGAGTCCAGGGAAGTAAATATTGTTGGAAGAAATAGCCAGGGATTTGTCACGGCTAGGCTTGTATAGGCCCTAGGACCGATAGCCTAGTACCAACCTATGACAATGTTTCCAGAATGAAGGAGTTTTTTTTCAGTGGGAGAGGAAATAAATTTCCAAGTCCCAAAAGAGGTGTAAAGACCTCCTTCATGTTGACCCCCCCCCCCCCCCTGTAAACCCTTTGCTGTTCCAGTGGTTTTAGAGGCCCTAGAGAATGCATATAACTCTGCCTGTTCACCAGCTGATATCCAAAACCTTAAAGGCAATGTTAAGTGTTTTTCTGAAACCCTTTGGCATACCCTATTTTCCTGTTTAAAGATATACCTTCAGACCTTAAAACTTCTTTCATCCCAATACCAACAGTCAGAGGTGGAAGATATGACAAGGTATATATGTCTTCTAGCTTGGCCTGTAGAGAAATAAATTGCCATGCACAAATGATTGCCAGGAAAAGAAATTGTAAAGTTAGACATCTTTCTTCACCTATGTCATATAGGACAGGCATGGAGGTTCAAATGGGGTTTCCTAAAGGATTATATAAAAGTTTTCAGTCTTTACATTCTGAGCCTTCACTTCCTTTTAAAAAGAAAAGTTTTACTTTCTCTGATGCTTATTCTCAGTCTGAGGGATTGGAATTAGACCGTGTGCGTGCTTCACTCTGTTTGAGAGACTGGAATTAGATTTGGTGTGTGTTTCATAAGTTTCTACTCTCGTAATGGGAAATCTGACTCTGAGGAATGTTTTTCTTCTCGTTTACTATCTAAAGAGTTCCTTTTTCTGATGCTTTTATCAAAAAGAAGTGGAAACTGATACCGGAGCACCAGCAAAGATTATGATTAGCTTCAAGTAGATTCTCCTTAACCTACAGCTATTCCTGCTGTTTTGTCATATGTAGAACATGCCTTTCCATCAGTTGGCAGTTTACCTGACAGTAAGCCACCTGCCCCTCAAAAAATCAGATAAGTTACATAAGGTTCCTCACAGTTTTTTTTTTCAAACACTTGGGTAGGCCTTGCAGTGACTTGTCTAACAAAACTATCTACTGCTAAACACCTTATGGCAGCTAACCCTGTTTCTTCTGACAAAGATGGGAAAGCTTTTGATAGGACGAATGTTTATATCTCTTCCACCTTTAGCCTTCAGAATAGTGAATTTGTCATGCTCACAAGTTTCTGCTGACTTTCTTAGACAGTATTATGGCATTAGTTGCTGACCTTATTTCTTCAGAGACTCGAACATTTCTGTTTTATTATCTTTTGTGTCTCAAGTAACCAAACACAGTCTAAAATGTTGTGGCACTGCTGATGCAGCCACTGGACCAGTGGTGAGATTTTCCCAGCTACATTCTCAGAATTTACTAGAGGATGCCAAAACTGAGCTCTTCATTGCTCCCTTGGATAAAGATATATTGCCTGGCTCTTGTTTGATGAGGTCCTTAAAAGATTTGATGAAAGGGGAATGTTAATTCAGGGGGCTACAAAGATTTTTTTTCTCTACTCATGTCACCCTTTTTCTCTTGCAACCTCTGCTCAGTCTTTATCCAGAGATGCCTCAGACCATTATTACAGAGCTGTATCCAAGGGATGAATGTTCAGGGTCTGTGGAACCAACAAGACAAATTAAAGCACAAAGAAATGATGTCTCTGATAAATGCACTCAAAACAATCGTTGCATTTCAGGCCCTCCGCTAGTAATCCCAAGGAACTAGATTCTACTTTTGCAGACTAGCACTGGTAGTCTGGGAACTAGCAGCTCAACACAGCCAGACCATCAAGGCTACTTATATTCGGTCAGTGCAGAGTTTTATAACAGAAAAACTGAGCAGGACTGACCCCCCCCCCACATATGGAAGTTACACCGGGGGGGGGGGCTTCCAGGAATTGCTCTATCTGTGGGAAACAACTCAAGTAGATCTGTTTGCCTCCATTCCCAACAGAGCGTTAAAGATGCCTCCATTCACAAAAGACAGTTAAGAAATTCTGCTGCAAGACACCTTACAAAAAGGCCTGGAAGACAGATGCCTTTGCATTCCCATGGACAGGGATGTTCCTGAATTCCTTTCCTATGGTAATCAGGGTTCTTCTGAATCAGAAGGACTCTACAAAGATGATACTGGTAATTTTTTTTTGGCCCAGGCAATGTGGTTCTGCCTTCTCAAATTGGCCAAGGGCAATTATCACAAGCTTTTGCACAGGGCAGAGTTGTTTCAATGACCCCGGCCGTGGGAGATGTTTTTATTATAGCCTGTAACTTGCCAACATTTCATGTCAAAGATTCTGGACATGTACATGAAAGCAAAATGCAGTACCCCCCCCCCCCCCCCCCACACACACACACACACACACACACACACACAGCCGTTCCAGTGTCCCATTACTTGGCCATCTCTGCATTTCTCCCCAGTTGCCATAAATACTGTTCAAAACTCTGTGTGCATACTGTTTTCTGTTTTACTTCTACAATGATTACAGATATTTGGATTTAATGTAAAACTTTTATTTCAAATTTTACAGCACAAACACTAATAGACATTTGCTAAACAAGCAATACGGTCTCTCATAAACAGACATAGCTTTAATACTTCTTTGCCTTTAAAACTCACATTCACTGAAACAGCATTGAAACCTACATTCAAAGAAAATGTGTCTGGCCAGTGGTGGATTAAGTTTACCTTTGGGTTTTTTTCAAATCATAGGCCCCTTGCACACATTTTTAAAGCCATGCAAAAGTTCTTTGATTCACCTTCCTGATTGTATTAAATTTCAATACATAATAACAACTAGCGGACATGAATTAGTAGCCATCACAGCTTTAAGACTGGTACGCTCATGCTCATGTAGAATCTCTAATGAAACAAAGCTGGCATATTACTGATATACTTAAATAGCAAAATTGCTCTAATCATAATATTGTCAAGTTGTGTGGAACTGCCCCAGTGTAAGGAAGGAGTTAATATGGGTGCCAGAAGCTGCTGAAGGGTGGGAAGGGACAGAGGGCAAGAGGAGCACTTACTGATTTAAAAATCATAGCATTTTTAAGCTATATGCTACCGTAACAGAAGCCTATAACTGATAGAAGCTGTATAGTGTCAGTATGAGATGAATTAACAAGAGCAGCATTGAAATTTCATGCAAAAATGCAAGTATAGGTAGCACTGAACCCTGGTGTTGTATTATCCAGTGGCATCAGTGATGAGATTAGCACAGCATGGCATCTGAAACCATCCATTGCTTTTGCCTATATCGTGGTCTGCTGCTGAAAGAGGTTTATGAAGCCTTCCTCAGTAAGTTGTAGGTTTGAGTAAGCCAGTCATAATATCATCATTTACAATTTGGAATAAGGCAATTAATCCAGGCAGAAATGTTTAACACAGAGTGCATCTTTGCAAAAACGTAACTAAAATTCCCAAAAGCACACAACTGAGAGACCTGAATAAAGTGCAACCTAGTGATGGAGATAAGCTAAAATTTCAGGCTGTAATATGATCATAGATATTAAAAGCACTTTTTCGTTAGGCTGCCCATCACCTGAACCATTACATACTTGGTAGAAATGACTTGCAGCAAAAACACACTTTATACTGTGCAGATCTATATTCCTCTTATGAGTTTTGTAAACAACCAGTGCCAAACTGCAGCAACACAAGCTTTCTGAAACATTGGATTTATTAGTAAGAGTAACAATATACTCCTGGATAATATAAAAATTTACTCCTGGAATAATAAGGACTTTTTGCAAATATATTTTGAACATTAGTCTCACCTGGCCTTGTGCTCAGATGTTAAATACTCACAGCCAGAAAACAGATACTGTGGCCCTCTGCCAGGTCTTCTAAAGAAGTTTGCAATAAAAAAAAACAGGGAATTCAGATAGAGTTTTGGGGAGACACACTTATTAATGCCATTCCAACTTCAAGTATTTGAATGCATTTCAACTCTAAAGTACATGTCAGAACAATGTTTGCATTTGTAGATAGAGTCCAGTGCTCTCGTACACACCCTGTATGTAGTAACAGAAATGTTGTCTTGAATGGTGAAAGAAAATTATTTTTTACTTCTGGTCTAATAAGAACTTAGTGCACATATATATTATGAATATTACTTTTGTACTGCCAATCATTAGCGGACCGGAGTTCCACTGTGGTGACCCCTAACCAGGAAATGCCGAAAGACACAAACAAACAAACTTTTGTACTGCCTTGTGAGTAATGGTCACCTACCCCCAAGTAAAAACGGTGTATATTGCCAGGCTGTGGCAACACAATCCTCTAAAAAGTTGGATATGTTAACCGTATGAAAATGGCCATATGTTAGTTCCCTTAAACCAATTCACACTAAAAATCCAGAGAGTTCTAATAGGGTACTTTAGTACAAAACACCCACATACATACTGTCCCAGATGACTATGCATGCCCCTTTAGAGAGGGTACATCAGATGTGACAGTGAAGTATTCACATAAATAAGATAGCCGTATTGTTCTTTGACAGACACTGCTGCCCAACAAGCCTCATCAGTAATCAGGCAGAAGTAATGCTATAGATGCTCTTTTCATATATCAACTACCCCTCAAAAAATGGTAGATACTTTTCTGTACACTTCTGATTTCTCATTGATAAGCGAATGAAAAACATATGGCTAACGTTCAACTTGCAGCTTTTAGATACACACACACATTGCCCTCAACAAGCCTTATTATTTTTGACAGTGATGATGTGATGACAGTAACAGCACCACTTGTTAGACTGTGTTAAATTTATAGTTGTAAACATTTTGCCAATAAGCATTGAAACAAAACACATGAACCAATAATGACAAAACTGCCCAATTCAGAACATTTCAACCATAAATGGCCATTCATACTTCTGTCATTAAAATCCACCAGTATCAGTCAATATGCACAATATCTGCAGAAGTAAAACATCATCTAAATAATTCCACATGGTTAAAGAGATCTGCAACTAATGAAAAGTTGCTGCTAGCAAACAATTTTATATTTCAGTGTTTCATCTACAAATCAATGTATGCTGCACTTGAAGAATTGATTGCCTATGTTACGTTAAAAAATGGTAAGCTGGTGATATTGCAGATGCAATAGGAAATGGATGGCAAACTGAAAACAGGTTCAGTTACTAGGCATCATAGGAGGACATACTCAGGACCGCAGCTTGCTGCCCCATTAACATACAACACAGTATGAGCTTGAGCAATCCATCTGTATGTAAGCCCACACCCACAGCCTTCTAGATCAGTATACAAGTATGCTTTGAACAGAGAGAGGAGTCTTACCTCAGTTAAAGGTTAAAGCTGAGGGAAAAAAAAAAAAACGGAACTTGCATGTGCCTTAGTTGGATTAGAAAAGAGCACACACCAGATGGACTCATGCTTTGCCTGGGGCTTTTCAACATACAGTCCAAACGTCTTTATAATTCAAATTCCACACGTGTGGAAGATAGTAGACAGACCGTCTGTAAACAACAGTCGCAAAGACACTGTTTTCGTCTTCTGCACCCAGACACAAAGGGCGTTCTTAAATAAGAAAGCCCCTAAAAAAAAAAAAATTATTTTTTTAAACTAAAAGAAAATGTGCCCAATGCACCATTTTTTCCGAACAACACAGGCATTTTCCATTCTTCCGGACAGTGTCCCTTATTTCCGGACAGTCCGGAAGAATTCTGGACGGTTGGCAACCCTACTGGCAGCCAACCTGCAGCCCCTAAGAAAGCAGATTGTACACAGTTCCGGAGTCTTACACATTTATTTTCTAACCCCAGATGTTACCCAACAGTAATTTCTTTGGTAAACCCTACACCTGCTGCTAAACCTCACTTACATGCTAATCCTTCCCCCTCTTATAAGGAAGATAAAGTCCTTCGAAAGATTTGGGAAAAAGTGTATTATCTGGCCAAATTTACTTTTAGAATTCTTAATTGCAAAACTCACATGTTAAAGTTTATGCTTACTTCTTTTGAGAATATGAGGAGCATTATAGCTTATTTTACCTGTTCTGAGGAGACATTGTGTTTGTTCATAGATTTATACTAGGCTATCTGCCCTGGGGCATTTACAAGCCTAGCCAGTTTGTGCTTGGCTTTCGCCACCCTTTTAGATCAGTTTACTGTGCCTCTGTAGAGTAGGTCACAGAAGATAACCCTTTTAAGGTTAGTTTACTGTTCCCCTGTCTAGCAGGGACAAAGAAGAGATCCCAGGGTTGAACTTACGATCTTCCATCCACTCGTCAAGATTTCTCTTGAAGAGGGTCAGTGAGGGGCTCTGCCTAACATGGACTGGGATTCTGTTCCAGAGTGAGGGCAGCCTCTGGGATATGAATCTGTCCCTCCAGCATGTCCTATTTATTTCTGTGCTGAGGTTTAAGTCCCTGAAGCGTGTAGCTCTAAGGGATTTGGATTTCCTGAGGTGGAGCATGTCCATTAATTCTGGGTTGGACATGGCTTTATACGTCAGGCATAGATCACCTCTGAGTAGGCGGTAAGCAACTGAGTAGAGCTGGAGTTTCTTTAGCCGAACTGCATAGGGCATCTGTTTGAGTCCCTTGATCCTCTTCGTGAGGTACTTTTGGGGCCTCTCCAGTTGCTGCAGGTGTCGGGTAAGGTACATCCCAAATGGGGCATTGTATTCAATTATGGGCCTGATGAGTGATGAGTAGATGGGCACAATGATCTCTCTTGTTCTAGATGTGATCCATTTCGTGATAAGGTGGGCTATATAGAAGGTCTTTCTAACCACTCTGGCAACGTGATTGTCAAAAGAGAGGTTTCTATCTACTTGGGTCCCCAAATCCTTAATTATTTCTTCCGTACTTAATGGATTACCACTTATGTGGTAATTTGTGGGCACTTTGTTTTTCCCGAAGGGGATGACTTTGCACTTTTTGGCATTTAGCTTAAGGCCATGGCTCTGGCACCAGTTATCCGTCTCTGTGAGACCCTTTTGGAGGATGCTTGTGTCAGCTGGAGAGTCGATTATGGCGCCCAGCTTGCAGTCATCTGCGAACTTGGTCAGCCATAGTCCTCCCGTATTAGCCTGTACCTCAGAGAAGTATATACCAAACAAGAGAGGTCCCAGGACTGAGCCTTGTGGGACACCACTTGTAACTGGTTTGGAGTCTGACATGGCACCTGCAATACTGACCATGTGGGTTCTATCCCTGAGCCAGTTTGCAACCCATCTTGTGACATAGGGGTTGATATTTGAGCTGGTGAGCTTAATTATGATGCCTGAGTGGGGTATTGTGTCAAAGGCTTTTGCAAGGTCCAGGTAGGTCATGTGGACTACCTTCCCTTCATCTGTGGCCTTGGTAACTGTTTCAAAGAAGTCGACCAGGTTCAAGAGGCAAGACTTGCCCTTAACAAAGCTGAATTGGGTGGGATCCAGTGTCTGGAGGTTACCAATGTCCTTGTTTATGAGTTCCATGATGATACGCTCCATAGCTTTGCAGACCAGACTAGTCAGGCTTATAGGGCGATAGTTTCCTGGGTCCATTGTGGCACCACCTTTGTGGAGAGGGACCACTGTTGCTGTACTCCATTCCTTGAGTACATATCCTGTAGCAAGGCTGAGATTGAACAGTGACTTTATGTGAGGGTTTAGTTCTTCTTGGAGCTCGTGTAAGACGCAGCCCGGGACACTGTCTGGTCCCATTGATGCTGTGTTTTTTTGCTTTGGAGAGGGTAGCTCTCACCTGTGCATTTGTGATGTCAGGGAGGCTACATTCTGTTGGGGTAGACATTTGGTCTTTTGGGGGGAAGGGGGGGTTTGCACTGAACCTGTCTGCCAGGATGTTGTCAATGTCTGTGGGATCAATGTATTTTTTGTCATTATGTACTTACTCAGACCATATCTGGGAGTTTCCCCCCAGATTCCTGACATAACTAAAGAAGGTCTTGTGATTATCTTTAGTGTCTTGTGCAATTTTTCTTTCGAAGCTGGCGTTAGATAATTTTATGTGGGATCGTAGTTTCTTGCTAGTACTGATCAGAGATGCCTTCCCTTTTTGGGATTTTGCTCTATCATGTAGTAGCTTCCTCCTTCTGTTGTATAGCTTATTTATGGCCGGGGTCCACCAGACTGGTCTCCTGCCTTTGGAGGAGTGAGTCTTGGTTTTATTTGGGATAGCACGATCCATGCATTCCTGTAGGTGTCCATAGAATGCATTTGTAAAGGATTCTGCTGTTTGGGCAGTATTTTCCACTGGCCCGGGGGCTTTGAAGGATTCCACCTCTGTTTTGAGAAGTGTGAAATTTGCTTTTGAGAAATTTTTCACCGTGATTTCCTTGGCTGGGGGTGGGGATGGATGTCCAGTGAGATTAATTTATGGTCTGATCTTACCAATGAGGGACATACCTCTGGTGTGGAACATAAAGTCCCCATGTTGGTGATGACCAGGTCCAATATGTTATCCCCTCTTGTGGGAGTGGTGACCAGTTTTTCCATAGCATTTGAGTTTATAAATTCTAGGAACCCTTGGGCAAGGGTGTTGGGGCTTGAGTAGTTTTCCCAGTCGATATTTGGGTAGTTGAAGTCACCCAATATTATTGTGTTTGAAGAGACCTTCATATTCTCCAGTGTTCTCAGGAAGGCCGAGTGGGGTTCCTGAGTTTAGGAGGGTGGTCTGTAGCAGGCTACAAACTCAAAGGCAGTTTTGCCCACTGTTAACTGTACATGGATGGTCTCCGATGCTTCGTGTAGTGCCACTAACCTGGAGGTGTGGGTATCTTTGATGAATATGGATACTCCCCCTCCTTTTGTGGTTTGGTCCAAGTTTTGGGGCCGAAAAGCATGGTATGAGGTATAACTTGGTAGTGCTGGGGTGCTCTCTGGGGCCTTGAACCAGGTCTCTGTCACTGCACAGATATCGATATTCTCCATACTGAGGAGAGCCTCGAGTGCATGCATCTTGTGGTTTAGACTTCTGGCGTTGAGCAGCATTACCCTTAGTTTTTTTTTTTTTTTCTTGTGTTGTCTATGGATGTGGGTTTGTCTTTTGAGCCTTGCGTAAAAAAAGCACTATGGGGGTGGCAAGACCCTTAGCCAGTATTCGAAAGCCCAGGGGTGACAGGTGCAAGCCGTTCCTAGCGAAGCAACGTGGCTTGTCAAGCATGTCATTCCAGGCTGACAGGCACTGAATCCCCTTAGAACGACACCAATACTTTAGCCAATTGTTAAAATTGATCATTTTGTCTTTATACTGTGGCATCATTCTTGGTGAGGGCAAGATACTCAAGGTCAGGGTCATACCGGTCTGGGCTACATGATCAGAGAGCTCCTCTATGTCTCTTTTCATGTAGTCCAGGGAGGTACGTCTCAGGTCATTCACACCAGCATGGACAATGACGGAGTCATATTTGTACTTGCTTTGGAGTGACCTGAGTGCTTGTGTTATGTGGCGGATCCTGGCACCCGACAGGCAGCTTACAGTGACCTTCTCCTTGTTCAGTCTGGTGAGAGGGACGTCAGTGTGTCTAACAATAGAGTCCCCTATTACAAGTGTGTTAGGTGTGTTGTTTAGCCTTAAGGGCTGTGGCTGTGTGGCACACTGACTTTGTGAAATATGTGATACATGGGTATTGTTGCGGGGTAGCGGTTGTTTGGATGTCTGCTTTGAAGGTCTCTTCTGCTTTGGCAGATTTTTATTTAGAGCCTCCGAGTATGTTTTTGTGTGTTTATGTGTTAGGTTTGCTGATGTGATAGGTCTATGTGAGACTGGAAAAGTGGTGTGTGTGGTTACCTTCTCCTCCTGACTGACTGTGCCAGTGCTGGGTTGAGAGAGCTCAGCCTCCAGTTTGGCTATATAGTTGCATCTCTCACATATATTTGAGTTTGATGGGAGGAGGAGAGGGTGGTCTGTGTACATAAGGCAGTTGTAACATTGCCTCAAGATACCCAGATTCACCAGCTGGACTGGAGAGTAAACCCAAAACTGACTATTGGGCATGCCAGAACAGTATAAGGAACAGTTTTTTTGACTGATCAGAAAGGACCAATAGGGAGCCAAGTACTTATAATGTGTATAAGAGGGTGTAGTGCTTTAGTTAGTGTTTACTTATAAGATTACTTATAAGATCAAGTGCAGGGCTTTAGAATGAAAATAGAGTGCTAACTTTGAGATTTAGAACAGTTCTAAGGGAAAAAGTGAAGAGCAGACTTTGTGGAGCCGGGAATACTTTAAACCCGTTTAAGCGGCATTGCCCGATGCTGCGCTCTGCACAAAATGCACAAAAGCAGGTCTTAAGGCAGGGAACTTGAAAGAGCTGGGAATTAGCCCAAAACGTTTCTAGGCAGTAACCACTCCTACAGGGGCAGGCTGTTCAGTGTTAATCACTGCCACTGATGAACACAGAGACTTCCCTTTAGCCTAAGCAAGCACTGGCCTCCAAGAAACTTACAAACAGTTCAGAACAGCAAATCTGTAACTGAACTTTTTAAATTTCAGAAAGTGGGAAAAAAGCAAGATTTTTTTTTTTCTTTTAGTTTAAAGGTAGCAGAGATACACAAGTAGCAAAATAGTCAGAACAGTGCAATAAATGACCCCAAACTTGAGTGCTAGGCCAGAGTCAGGTAAAATGCAATTTTAAGAAAAAAATGATTTTAAATTAAGTGCAACACAGGAAATGCAGTAAACAGGCTCTAGATGTTTTCTAAATACTGCTTCTAATACAGATATCAACTTTAGCAAGCTGGAAAACACCAAAAAGTAGGCGGCAAAGCAGTAATTTTAAACAAAAAATCAAAAGAAAATAATTAAAATCTCAAAAGTGGCTCATTTCTTCTCTCAGCGTTTTCTCCCCTTGGTAGGTGCTTCAGCAACAACTATCAAGCCTGGAAAGACGCCAAAACCATGAGGCAGCAGGATTTTAAGAGAGAGAGATCAAGGAGTTTGGAATTGACCCAAAATAGCCAATAAAACTGCAGTTTCTAGGCAGTAACCACTCCTACAGGGGTAGGCAGGCTGTTCAGTGTTTATCACTGCCACTGATGAACACAGAGACTTCCCTTTAGCCCAAGCAAGCACTGGCCTCCAAGAAACTTACAAACAGTTCAGAACAGCAAATCTATAACTGAACTTTTTAAATTTCAGAAAGTGGGAAAAAAGCAAGATTTTTTAGGTTTTTTTTGTTTTAGTTTAAAGGTAGCAGAGATGCACAAGTAGCAATATAGTCAGAACAGTGCAATAAATGACCCCACACTTGAGTGCTAGGCCAGAGTCAGGTAAAATGCAATTTTAAGAAAAAAACAATTTTAAATTGTGCAACACTGGAAATGCAGTAAACAGGCTCTAGATGTGTTCTAAATACTGTTTCTAATACAGATATCAACTTTAGCAAGCCGGAAAACACCAAAAAGTAGGCGGCAAAGCAGAAATTTTAAACGAAAAATCAGAAGAAAATACTTAATCTCAAAAGTGGGTCCTTTCTTCTCTCAGCATTTTCTCCCCTTGGTAGGTGCTTCAGCAACAACTATCAAGCCTGGAAAGATGCCAAAACCATGAGGCAGCAGGGTTTTAAGAGAGAGAGAGAGAGAGAGAGAGAGAGATCAAGGAGTTTGGAATTGACCCAAAATGGCCAAAAAACGACAGTTTCTAGTGAAATCTTGTGAAATCCTATTACTTCTGTGTCTCAAGTGACTAAACACTCTTCAAAGTGTGCTTATGATTCAGTTGATGCCTCTTCAGAGCTGCTTGCATTTGAACTGTTATGAGAAGTTTGTTTGCATATACAGAAAATACTTGAGGATCTAAAAGCTGAAATTCTGAATTCTCCTTTGGATAGAAAGTGTGTATTAGTATGTGTTAGGCTCCATCTGTTGCTGAAGTCCTGAGAAAGTGTGATAAGAAAGGGAAGCTGTGTGACGATTGGGGAGAGGTGGGCGAAGGCTGCCAGCCTAGTCAAATAGAATTTGATATATAATTCTGCCATTTGTAAATAAATGTAAAATACAGGCATGTTTTCTGGTGTAAAAGAATATTGTGAAATGTGGAACTGCAAAATATGTGACAACATTGCACTCTACTGGCCCAGTGAAGCATGTTGTGACCCTTTCATGTTAGAATTCGGCTCCAGTGCATCTGGATGAAGGTTTCATGCCCATTTTTTATGGCTAAAGTTTATAACCAGAATTTAGATGTGGAATGTACTTTATTGCTCTAGTTTCTGCTAGTGTGTATATGTGAAATATCTTGCATTGTTGTAAGTTTCTGAGCAGGTGTTAGATTGCTAAATAATGCAGTTTGTGGCCTGAGAACTCAGACCAGGTGTTAAGATGATGCAATGTGAATACTGGGAAAACCTAAGTGACAAAATGATGCAATTTGGGAGGGACTTAGAGACATGTTTGTTAGTAATGTTTAAATACTATTTCTCACAAGAGACTTGAGAGCATTTTGACTTTGGACATCTACCTCAGCACTCTGCCTTATGCTCACATGTAAGTTTTAGCACTGTGATTTCTTGTAGGAATAGTTAAAGCTAGTAAAGATTAATTATGTATTTTTCTTTGAAATCAGACCTGTCCTACTGTATTATTTTAAGTTTCTGTGTGATCTGTGAACTCTTAGATATCTTTGTGGTGTAGTAGTTTTGTCTTGTGTTTTAATTATTTATTATTAAATATTTTTTTAAATCTTCTACGTTTGGCTGGTTTATGTAGAGATAAATTATGCTTTAGAGTACATTATATATTTATAGAGTTTACTGTCTAAGCCCTTCCAATAAGCCTAGACTGAATAGTCACATTTCCATTGGATAGTAATATTGCACAGTAATAATTGGACACCCTTTGAAGGGCCTTTTAGTAGCTGTCGTTATTAGCTGGGTGGTGGCAGGGATTGCTACCATATGGTCTTGGTAAATGGGCACAGCTGGAGGCGAATCTGTGTCAGCCTTTCCCAGGAGTGTCTGTGAAGTTGTATAAATACTTATCTCAAAGTGTGTGTGTTGTGTCAGCTACTTGGCAGGGACACAAAGCACTGGTTGGACAGAGGGGGTACTGGAGGTTTTAGCTTGCCCAGCTAGGCTGAGACTTGGACCCTAAAGCTGTGCCAGTGGGGAGTCTTATTGGGGACCTGGTGAGCAAGGGAGGAACCAGCCCCAGACTGACTGTGATCTCTGTGTGCACTTAAGGGAAATTGTACTTTACTGTGTGTATTAGCTATCCTTTCCTCACTTCTAGGAGACAACCCTCCCTGGTGTTAGTGGTGAGGATTGAGGCTCCTTGATTGCTGGGCCAGGGCACGGTCATCACAAGTGTTTGGCAGTGGTGGGATCTACTTCACATACTAATTGGCTTGTAGTGGTGTGGGGTAGAGCGAATTCCTGTAGCTTATGTACAGTGATCTCTAAAAGTGTTTTGTACTCTAAAACAGCCATGCAGTGTATACTCAGAGTTCAGATCACAATTGTTTTATTTCTTTTGTTAGCTTAGTGTTAGTCAGGGTGAGCAGGCAGCATGTCAGCAGAAGAGTATGGAAAACTGACAAGGAGCCAGCTGGCGGAGATGTGCCAGGCTACGGGACTGGTGCATGGAATCCTGACTAAAGCAGACCTGATTGCAGCCTTGGTTACAGCTGCATCAGAAAACAGCAACTTGGAGGACAATCAGACTGACAGTGGAGATGCAATATCCTCGGAGAATGGACAGCTCAACCTTTCTGCAGTAGACTTAAAAATCCAGCTGGAGCTAAAGAGACTTGAGTTGGAGGCCAGGCATATGGAACTAGAAGCAGCCAAGAAAATGAGGAGTCTACAAGCTGAGGAAAATGAATGGCAGAGGAGGCATACGAGGGAAATGCTGACTCTTCGCCAGAGTCATGGAGGTAATGGGGAAGGGAATAACCAGACCCCAGAAGCACAAAAGGTCAGTAAATTTCTTCCACAGTTTAAAGAGGGGGATAATTTTGATAGCTTCATTCATATGTTCGAGCGGGTATGTAGACAGTATGAAGTTGACCAAGGGCTCTGGGTACGGTTCCTGACCACCTTACTCCATGGTAAAGCTGTAACGTCTTTAGCAAAAATGCATGACACTGACTGTTTTGATTATACTGCTGTAAAAAGACACTTGTTGGAATGTTTTAAGCTAACACCTGAAATGTATAGGAAAAAGTTTCATGAGCATAGACGCAAGGCAGATGAAAATGTATGTGAATATGTTGCTGAACTGAGCATTTATTTTCATAGCTGGGTGAAGTGGATGTCATGTAACCACTTATGAAGGACTGGCAGATCTTTTGGTAAGGGAACAAGCCCATAGCACTTTGCCTGAGGACATGAGGATCTGGTTAGCTGATAGACAGTGTGCTACTTCAGAGGAGTTGGGGAAGAAGGGAGACCTATGTCTAGCAAGCAGGGCAGCCCTGCACAGGAATGGGACCCCCAGTGCTACTCATGGGTCTAAAGGAACCCATGGTGGGCAGCACAGACTGCCCCAACAGAATCTGCCAGTAGCAGAGGAAGCCATTATTCCAGGTACATGTCCAGGAGCTAGGGTTAAATGTTTTGAGTGCAACCAGTGGGGTCATGTGGCATACAGATGTCCACGGAGGCAAGGTGGGCAACCAAAGATGAGGGAGCCAGTAAGTGGGAAAGACAAAATGACAACAGCGGGTTGTCTTGAGACAACAGGGGTATGGAACTACCATCCTGCAGATGTCCTGAGAGGGAAGGATTTGGATGAGGCAGTACTATGTACTTATGCAGTTACATGCATTGAGGCTAGGAGACGCACATGTGGGTCTGGTAGCCTGGGGGAGACCCAGACAGACTGCATACTTGCAGCCAGGACTGCTGAGGTGGTTACTTCAGGGAGTGAGCTATGTTGTAGCAGTGAGACTGAATGTGAGCCACAGCTGCTTGTGGGTACTGATGTTCCTTTGGACAGGCTAACTGCAATGGTAGAGTTGAGTAGTAGTACCCAGGCTGACAGTGAGGCACAACTGTCAGAGGTTGCTGGACTTCCTGTGAAAGGGAAGCTGGGAAGAGTTGCAAGGAGAGACTTGAGACAGGCTCAGCTCTCAGACCCTACATTGCAAGGCCTGAGGCAGGTAGCTAGGGAGGCAACTGATTTTCAAGGGAAGGGGGAATCTGTATACTGGAACAAAGGGTTACTGTACAGAGAGTGGACCCCTGAGGGAGGGCTAGAAGGTGAGAGAGTACAGCAGTTGGTAGTGCCTAGAGCTTTACTGTCTGACACTTCTAGCCATAGCCCATGATATTCCCTTTGCAGGTCATATGGGCATAAACATACAAGTAGGCATATTATGCAGAACTTCTATTGGCCTGGAATTTCCAGAGATGTAACAGGGTACTGCAGGACCTGTGAGCAGTGCCAAAAGGTAGGCAAGGCAGGAGACAAGGTGAGAACTCCTTTGATGCCTTTGCCTGTGATTGAGGAGCCATTTCAGAGGGTAGCTGTCGATATTGTGGGTCCTCTGTGTACCCCAAGTTCCACAGGGAAAAAGTATATCCTAGTGATTGTAGATTATGCCTGAGGCAGTGGCTTTGTCCTCCATTGAGGCAGAGAAGGTGGCAAATGCTTTGCTAAAGATTTTCAGCAGGGTAGGTTTCCCAAAAGAAATACTGTATGACAGAGGTGCCAATTTTATGTCAGACCTGCTGGCTTGTCTTTGGAAGTCCTGTGGGGTGAAGCACATGAAGACCACCCCCTACCATTCCCAGACTAATGGTCTTGTTGAGAGGTTAAACTCTACAATCAAGTCCATGCTACGGCATTTGAAGATCAGTTTAAGAGGGAGTGGGACAAATATTTGTCCCATCTGTTTGCTTACAGAGAGGTTCCCCAGGAATCCACAGGTTTTTCACCCTTTGAGCTGCTGTATGGGCATAGAGTGAGGGGACCTCTAGATTGAATTCGAGATGACTGGGAAGGTGAGTGTGAGTCTCACAAGGAGTATGTTGTGACATATGTCCTGAATCTCAGGACATGGCTCAGGGAAACTCATGGGCTTGGCCCAGGAGAACCTGTCAGAAGCCCAACAACAGAAAAAGGTGTGGTATGACAGGAATGCTCGAGCTAGAGATTATGCTGTAGGGCAGCAGGTGTTGGTTCTCATTCCTGTCAGACACAGCAAGTTGCAAGCAGCTTGGGAGGGACCCTACAAGGTGGTAAGAAAGGTAAGTGATGTTAACTACATGGTGGAAGTGCTAGGCAGATGGCAGGGGCACAAAGTGTACCATGTTAACATGAAAAAACCTTACCATGATAGGGAGGTCCTTGTGCTGAGTATTTTCATTGGATTGCAGGAGGAGTCTGAGAGGGATCTTGTGACTGATCTCCTCAGTGAGCCTCGGGCTTACACCTCGGTGGAAGGGGTAGCAATGTCCCAGCAGCTATCTCCTACCCAGGTTCGAGAAATCCGAGCAGTGTTGCAGGAGTTTGGGGCATGTTCACCGGGAAACCAGGGAGCACCCACCTGTTGCAGCACCAGGTGGATACAGGACCCCAAAGGCTTATCAGGCAGGCCCCTTATAGGGTGTCTGAGAGAGTCAAACAGACTCTGAGGGAAGAGGTACAGGAGATGTTGGAACTAGGGGCGATTCAGGAGTCCAACAGTCCCAGGGCCTCCCCAGTGGTACTGGTGCCAAAGAAGGATGGCAGCACCAGGTTCTGTGTGAATTACAGGAAATTAAATAGTCACACAGAGGCAGCTGCTTACCCCATGCCTAGGACAGATGAAGCCCTAGAGCAGCTGGGTCGGGCTAAGTATCTAACAACCATTGATCTTACCAAGGATTACTGGCAGGTGCCCTTGACTCCCAGTGCTAGAGAGAAGTCAGCCTTTGTGACTCCTTTTGGCTTGTATGAGTTCACAAAGATGCCCTTTGGGATGAAGAATGCCCCAGCAACTTTCCAGAGGCTGGTAGATCATATCTTAGCAGGAGCAGGAGGGTTTGCCCTTGCTTACATGGATGATATTGCTGTCTACAGCCATTCCTGGTAAGAGCACCTTCAGCATGTCAGGGATGTGCTGGGCAGACTACAGAGGGCAGGGTTGACCATTAAGCCGAGCAAATGTCAGGTGAGTATGTCAGAGGTCTCCTACCTAGGACATAGAGTGGGGAGTGGTCAGAACCTGCCAAAGTGGAAGCCATTCAGACATGGCCTGCACCTGTTACCAAAAAGCAGGTGAGGGCATTCTTAGGGACAGCAGGGTACTACAGAAAGTTTGTTCCCAATTATAGTACCATAGCTGCTCCCCTCACAGACCTGACAAGGAAGAACAAGCCAGATAAGGTAGTATAGACCCCAGCATGTGAATAGGCATTTCAGAAGCTTAAGGAAGCTTTGGGGAGGACTCCCTGTGTTAGCCAGTCCAGACTATAGCAAAGAATTTGTTGTACAGGTGGATGCTCCAAACTATGAGGTGGGGGCTGTACTTAGCCAGATTTGTTCAGAGGGAGAAGAGCACCCAGTGGTTTATCTCAGTCGTAGGCTACAACCCAGGGAGGAATGCTATGCAGCGGTAGAAAAGGAATCTCTAGCCATAGTGTGGGCACTACAGAAACTTCAGCCTTATCTGTATGGAAGAAAATTCACTGTGATGACAGAGCACAACCCTCTAACATGGTTAAACAGAGCCAGTCAGCAAAATGCCAAGTCTGGGGTTGCAAGCATATGATACGTCAGTGCAGCACTGCAGTGGGAGTAGCAATACCAATGCAGATGGGCTCTCAAGACAGGGAATGGGGTGAGGTACACCCAGATTGACCTGACACTCTCAAGCGATGTCTCCCAAGGGGCACTTGAAAAACTTGCTTGAGTTCCTGGGGGGGGGGGGGGATGTGACGAATGGGGATAGATGGACAAAGGCTGCCAGCCTAGTCAAATAGAATTTGATATATAATTCTGGCATTTGTAAATAAATGTAAAATACAGGCATGTTTTCTAGTGTAAAAGAATACTGTGAAATGTGGAACTGCAAAATATGTGACAACATTGCACTCTACTGGCCCAGTGAAGCATGTTGTGACCCTTTCATGTTAGAATTCGGCTCCAGTGCATCTGGATGAAGGTTTCATGCCCACTGTTTTAAGGCTAAAGTTTATGACCAGAATTTAGATGTGGAATGTGCTTTATTGCTCTAGTTTATGCTAGAGTGTATATGTGAAATGCCTTGTATTGTTGTAAGTTTATGAGCAGGTGTTAGATTGCTAAATGATGCAGTTTGCGGCCTGAGAACTCAGACCAGGTGTTAAGATGATGCAATATGAATACTGGGAAAACCTAAGTGTCAAAAATGATGTAATTTGGGAGGGCTTTAGAGACATGTTTATTAGTAATGTTTAAATATTATTTCTCACAAGAGACTTGAGAGCATTTTGACTTTGGACATCTACCTCAGCACTCTGCCTTATGCTCACTTGTAAGTTTTAGCACTGTGATTTCTTGTAGGAATAGTTAAAGCTAGTAAAGATTAATTAGGTATTTTTTTTTTAAATCAGACCTGTCCTACTGTATTATTTTAAGTTTCTGTGTGATCTGTGAACTCTTAGATATCTCTGTGGTGTAGTAGTTTTGTCTTGTGTTTTAATTATTTATTATTAAATATTTTTAAAACCTTCTACCTGTGGCTGGTTTATATAGAGATGCATTATGCTTTAGAGTTGTTGTTGTGTCTTTCGGCTTTTCCCGGTTTTAAAGTACATTATATATTTATAGAGTTTACTGTCTATGCCCTTCCAATAAGCCTAGACTGAATAGTCACATTACCATTGGATAATAATATTGCACAGTAGTAAGTGGACGCCATTTAAAGGGCCTTTTAGTAGCTGATGATATTAGCTGGGTGGTGGCAAGGATTACTACCATACAGTCTGGGTAAAGTGGCACAGCTGGAGAATCTGTGTCAGCCTTTCCCAGGAGTGTCTGTGAAGTTGTATAAATACTTATCTCAAAGTGTGTGTCTTGTGTCAGCTACTTGGCAGGGACACGAAGCACTGGTTGGACAGAGAGGGTACTGGAGGTTGTAGCTTGCTCAGCTAGGCTGAGAACTGGACTCTATAGCTGTGCCAGTGGGGAGTCTTATTGGGGACCTGGTGAGCAAGGGAGCAACCAACCCCAGACTGACTGTGATCTTTGTGTGCACTTAAGGGAAATTGTACTTTAGTGCACTTAAGGGAAATTGTACTTTACTGTGTGTATTAATTATCCTTTCCTCTCTTCTAGGAGACGACCTCCCTGGTGTTAGTGATGAGGATTGAGGCTTCTTGATTGCTGGGCCAGGGCACGGTCATCAGAAGCTGATTTTTAGATTTTTCAGCTTTCCTTCTCCAGATTTATAAAGGCTTTTATAGCTACCTCTGTGTCATTGTATAAAAAACAAAACAGGCAGTTACATCAAGCTGCTGGCAAGCAGACAAAAAAAAAGGCATGGCAAGGGGGCTCCAGAAAGAAAGCAGGAGCTCCCCAGAAATGAGGTCAGTCCAGCAAATCTAAATGACTGTCTATAGAATATTTCCCTTACCGACCCTGTCAAACCTTTAAATCTTCCCCAAAATGTAGCTGTTCATTTCTCTTGTTGGCATTGGATAGTATCAGACAAATGGGTTCTGAGAGTGGTTCATCATGTTCAGATGACAGTAGGAATTTCCTCCAGTTCATGGGATTCGTAATCAGCATCTGCTGTCCCTTCTCGAATATGGATGTTTTTTATTCAAGAATGTTTCTGGTACCAAAGAAGTTTCATGGAGACCAGTTTTAGATTGTTCCTTTCCAAACTAGTTTGTGAAAGTTCCAGTATTCAAAACATTATTCCTTCATGACCTGTTACCCCTCATTCCCCCTTTAAGCTTCTTAATGGCCCTAGATTTAAAGGATGCATATCACATTTGTTTATCACCTGATTTCAAGTGTTTCATAAGGTTTTCTGTTTGGATCACACTTTCATTTCTCTGCATTGCCCTTTGGGTTTTCCACTGCTCCAAGGGTATTCACAAAGTGTCTAGTTGCAGTGATAGCCTTCTGCAGACTGCAATATATACACATTTTCCTTTTATAGATGACTTTCTTATCTTTGCAGAGTCTTTTTTAAAGTGTGCGGAATCTCTCACGTGTGTGAGAAATTTCTCCCAGACTGATGTTTCAGGAAAACATCAAAAATCTTGTTCAACTACTTCCCACAAAATTATTTTCCTGGGGTATTTCCTAGATTCATCAATTCAAAAAGCTTTTCTTTCACAGGAAAAATGGATTTATATCTAGATCTATTCGTCATTTTTTCCTCTCAGGCCAAGGCTTCGTCAAGGGAATTTCTCAGGATACTTTGTTTCATGGCCTCCATTTCTCATGATTCCTTTCGTCAGACTCCACATGTGAAAAATTCAGTGCTACCTAGAATCAGTAGGGCGCCAACATCAACATCCCCTGACATTCCAGATTCTTGTTTTGGGATTAGTAAAAAAGGAGAACTTGTTTGGTGAAGAGACCATTTTTATATGAATCCAGGTCTCTGACTTTCCCTTCCAGCTCCAGCAAAATGTGTGACTACATGCACCTTAGATTTTACTTCTGGAGCAGTGTCTATTGAAGTAAACATGCAGGGTCTGTGGAATAAGAACAGACCAAAATACACAAAAGAAAGATATGATAGAAAAATCCTCTCAACTGTCTCAGTCATCTGTGGTCTCCAGGACTATTACAGACAACACCACAGTAATGTTAAAAAAAAAAAAACACAGCAGTAATACATAAATAGGGGAAAATCAGATTTTACTCTCTGTGCAGAGTAGCCATGGTTGCCTTGGATATAGCTTTCCAGCACAGTCTCACTCTACAGGCATCATACATCTCATCAAAGCAAAATCTTGGGACACACAAGCTGAGCAAGACCAGGATAGACCACCACAAATGGAACTGGCCCAGTTGTGGTGAACACCTCAGATCTATTTGCCTCCATTCATAACAATCATCTGACATAATTCTGCTTCAGCTGTCCATACAAGAAGTTCTGGAAAACAGATGCAGTTTCATTTCTGTGGATGTGTGTTTTGCTATACTTTTCACCCCTTACTATAGATAATGGGTTATTCTGGAGATTCAGAAGCAGACTCCATAGGTCATTGTGGTGACTTTTAAGCCCAGGCAACACTGATTCTCCCTTCTTTTGGAAGTGGCCAAGGGCAATTATGACAAGCTTCTCCACAAACCTACTCCCAGAAGATTGGTTTTGTTTGATGTACCCCAATATGAAGCAACTTCAGCTAACTGCCTGAGAATAAGAGTTTTAATTCATTTTTATGTTCCCATTTTCTGGGCATGTGCGTTCGGTATTAAAGGAGGCAAAGAAACATGCTACTAAAAAATCTTATATTAGCAAATGGAAAAGGTTTTCTAGTTGTTGCCATAAGAAGACCCCTTTAAGGATATTTCTCTGGTTCTGCAATATTTATGTGAGTCGCTATCCTCTGGTCTTTTTTACTCTGCTATCAAGGTACACTTGTCGGCCATTTCATTACGTCGCCCTTGGAATACATTCCTGAGTTTAAATGTTCTTGAAGGGGGTGTTGCATACCAGGCCTCCTAGAGAAATGGTGACTTCTCCTTGGGATTGTAAATTTGTTTTAGAAAAACTAACTCTTGCTGTATTTGAACCAGCTCATCAGGCTGATTTGAGATTCTTAACATGCAGCATATTTTTGCTGATTGCTCTGACTTTTGCAAGAAGAGTGAGTAAGTTTCAGGTTCTTACAGTGGGTCAACCTTATCTCATTTTCTGCAATAATATGTTTTTTGAGAACAAGTCCTTCATTTATACCTAAAGTGGTATAGAAGTTTGCTTTGATCCAAGCTATCCATCTCCCTGTCCTCTTTCTGTAAAATAAAAAATGATGGAGAGAGGATTCTTCATACTCTGGATGTCCACAGACAGCTCAGATCTTAATAGAACTACAACTTTAAGAAACTTTGACCAATTATTATATTCTTATGAAAGCAAGAAAAAGAAATAACCTGGCTCAAAGCACACTATTTCCAAGTGGTTGTCTTATGCAATTAGCTTTTGGTTTAATTTTTGGATTTTTGGAAAGGATTAGATTCTAGAAATGGCAACTTGATCCACTGTACATACCTTTACGAGGAACTGTAAACTAGATTCCTTCTTGAGGTCTAGAACAGGCTTTCCTAGGTCTATTCCCCAAGGGTTCCTGGAACTTTATCCTTCCTCCTCTCAGTCTGTATAAGCTATAGCTTATAGGTAAGGCTCTGCAGCAGGGATCAAATGATGAGCATGGTAAAGTTGTGTAAATAAACTTTCCATAGTAGGTGTCCGAACGATCACTTTTGTAGTAGCTGCACCCTCACTCCATTTCTTGTATTTTTGTATGTTTTTGTTCCCAGTGTTAGGAATTTCATTTTTATTTTCCTAGCATTAACACCTCTCAGGGCTCTTATCTACCTCTCTCAGTTGACAATTAAACCTGTAAAGGGGTTGGCACCTAAATCATTGGTTTTCTTCAGCTCTGCTCAAACTGATAATGGTTTTGGTGTATGGGATTTGTTCAGAAGCTTAGGAAGCTGGCTGGCAGTTATAGCCTGTGCAGTATATAACCTGTATATCTAAGTCTAAAGCAGCATTTTTCATTTAAATATCTACTGTTATGGCAAGTTTTCTTACTCAGCTGTACTTTTCTCTTGTAGCTGCCACATTTCTGCCACAGAAGAAGAAAATAGACATCTTTCTTCTCTGCCTATCATGTTGTCTTTAATCAACCCTGCATAGGCTAAGAAATAAAATGTTCTTTTCACATTGTTGTCTTAATGGATTGTTTTTTTTTTAATTTCATGATCATATTTAATTTACTACAGTCATTCATGGCATGCACATAAAAACTGTAACTTGACATTTTGAAAGTATATTTTCTTGAGGAAAAGCTGTTATCTGTTGGTCAGATTTGCAGATTATATCTAGATTTCTCACCTGTGCTACTCTCTTTTAGGAGTTTTTATATTCTGCTATTGTCTGTGTTTTTCCCCTTTCCTTCCAAATATGTTAGTGGAATTGGCAACTTTAAGTCATATTTAATATTTATTTGTTAGCCAGGTAGGTGGGCTAGTCCTTGGACCGTTCTCAGCCACAACCTGGGCACAGTGACAGCTGAAGTAAAACAGAGGAGTTAAAAGTATTAAAAACAGTGTGATCATCATAGCACATAGAACAGTGTGTGAGACTAAAGTTTAAATAAAAACTCTTAATAACTTAGAAAAGAAAAATCTTAAAGTTCTTAACATCCCTCTAAATCTTGGAAGGTGCACATGAAGCTACGTACGAGTACTTTAGTATAATTGTTTAGGAAAGAAATAGAAAAGAAAATGTAAATGTGTTTACACAGATTCAGAATTGGTTATCTACAACCAATTAATGATTACTTTAATAGTGTAAAAAGTGGAAGGCACAAACAGGCAGTCACAACAAGTACATTACTCAGCTAAATAAATCCAACTGGTAAAAATCCAAATGGCAGGTGCGTAATTCTTCAAACCTGGAGATTGACCACTCTGAAATAGTTCTTTCAACACGCTGAAAAGCAGTTCCAAACAGAAAAAGCAGCACAGGTAAAAACAGCTGCTTCCCTCCGTCTAACAATAGCTTGTAACAAAGTTCCAAAATCAAGAACAACCAAGCGTTAGGCGGAATAAACTTTAATTAACATAAAAAGGCGAGCACTTTCAACAATAGTCTTCCTCAGGCCATTGAAAATGCTATGCAAACAAGGTACATAAATACATTTCCCATTTGAAAAAATGATGTCATTTCCTGTTAAGGAATAGTTTAAATAAAATAAAGTGGTAGCGCTGAAATTTTAAAAGCCTATTACATACAAAATACATACATGCAAAACTATTAAAAGTGTGTATGTTAAACTTTTAAAAATGTAATACCATGGTAAAAAAGTTTATGGAATGCTTATTCAAATGTTATCAACAAGCATTGCATACTGCATCCCATCTTACTCATACATCTAAAACACATTTGTTTAGTTATATAAAAAATCAACCATAAAAATTTTGGCATAAGAAATTTTACCATAAGAAACTTTAGGGGCGCTGTCATTTACAACTCAAGCTGCATAACTAAATAGACTGTCCATAAATGAATAATAACCAGGTAGTATACCTATATAAATAATGCAATCTTAAACAAATTTAGCAAAGATGATGTGCCGCTACCCATAGAGCTCATGTTCCTAAGCAAACACAATAGATTATGTAGATAAAATACATAACATATACTGGATTCTACAGGAATACCACGGGGGGGGGGAGAAGAGGGGGGGAGAAGGGAATGTGTACAGATGTCTAAAATGTATCCACATATAAGTCCATAAGCATATCACTGCAAAAATAATCAACGGCAGGAACGTAACTTCCTTGCCTTAAGCTTAGGCTTGATAGACACTCTATCATTCAGGCCTGGGTGGCAGTCAGCTCTAAGTCTTAATAATCCAATCAACTTCTTTCAATTCTGTTCTGTTACAGATGTCACCACACCAAACAGTAATAGGATTAACCTGTATTACTTGGAACTTGAAGCAATGTTCATTAGAAGTATTACTGACATGTTTAGATAATGCATTGTTATTGGATCCTGTCCTGATCTTATACAAGTGTTCCCTGATTCTATCCCTAAGCTTCCGATCCATTTTTGCCTACATAGAATGCAGTGCATTGTGTGCATGTGGCCAAATAGATCACATGCATGGTATCACAGGTAGCATTTACTTGAAACGTGTACTGCTGTGAACTAATGGGATGTATAAACATATTAGTTTCATTAATGTATTCACAGTACTTACATTTGTGACATTTCTTGGTAACATCTTCTACTCCTGATGTTGACCTGTCCACTCTGTTGGGGCCACACAACATCCTATGTAAGTTAGATTTATTTTTATATATAAACTTGGGATGATCATCAATGATGTTAGAAATTCTAGGATCTGTTAGCAATATTTTCCAATGTTTATTATAAATATCTCTAATTTTTTTCACATCTTGTGTGTAGTAAATGGGTACTCTAATACTGTTAACATCATAAATACTCATAGCTTTAAATGCAGAATTATTACTGCATTCTCCAAAATATGGCATGGCTCTACCTGTTCTTAACTCATCAATTTCTGACATGCCTGCATCTATTTCAGTTATACTATACGAACGATCCAAGAACTTCAGTTTTAACTGATTAATTTAATTTTTAAAATCAGTGTCATTAGAATGTAAACAATTTTCCCTTATAGCCTGACCCTTAATAATATTGTGAAAAATATGTTCAGGATGCATACTGCTTCTGTGTAAATAAGTGTTCCTATAGCAGCTTTTTCTGAACACTCCTGTATTTAAAAAACCATTGGGTAACTTTTCCACAAATACATCCAGATATGAGATTTTTTCTCTGGATTTAACCATTGTAAATTTTAAATAATCAGTGACTGTATTCATCTCGTCCAAGAGTTCTGCGAGTAAATTCTCATCTGTTTCCCAAATAAGGAAAAGGTCATCCACAAAACGTGTATAAAACAGTACGTGTTCTTTGAATTTACTCATCTGAAACAAATGTGTATATTCCCATTCTGCCATAACTAGGTTGGCGTAACTATTGGCACAAGAAGTGCCATAGCCACGCCATCCGTTGTATATATAGTTGACCATCAAAAGTAAAACATTATTCATCAGAACAATTTGCATCAAATGAATAACTTCTATTTTACTTCTAGAATAGGTGCCATCTCTTTCTAAGCACCTTTTAATACTATTAACCCCTTCTTTATTAGGGATAACTGTAAACAGCGACTGAACATCCAAAGTCACTAAAAAGTTACTATCACATCCCTGTCTGTTAGGCATCCTTTCATATAGGGTAACCAAAATTGTTTGTATCCTTAAAATGTGTACATGTTTATTCACAATGGGCCTAAGAATATGCTCTAAATATAATGAAATAGGCTCAGTCACCCAACCTCTCCCAGCAACTATAGGTCTCATAGGTGGGTTGCTGCCATGTTTATGTATTTTGGGTATCCCTTGAATGCATGGAATGGTGAGTTTATCCACTATGAAATATCTATACAACTCTTCACTAATTTTACTTTCACTGAACATAAAGTTCAAACTATCTACAACATTCCCTATAATATTATTAACTTTACACATATTAATTTTACTGTAGAAGTCATAATGGATATGGAGTATTATGTTGGTAGCATGAAAACCATGCTTAATGAGGAAAGCTTCTACAGTAAAATTAATATGTGTAAAGTTAATAATATTATAGGGAATGTTGTAGATAGTTTGAACTTTATGTACAGTGAAAGTAAAATTAGTGAAGAGTTGTATAGATATTTCATAGTGGATAAACCCACCATTCCATACATTCAAGGGATACCCAAAATACATAAACATGGCAGCAACCCACCTATGAGACCTATAGTTGCTGGGAGAGGTTGGGTGACTGAGCCTATTTCATTATATTTAGAGCATATTCTTAGGCCCATTGTGAATAAACATGTACACATTTTAAGGGATACGAAACAATTTTTGGTTACCCTATATGAAAGGATGCCTAACAGACAGGGATGTGATAGTAACTTTTTAGTGACTTTGGATGTTCAGTCGCTGTTTACAGTTATCCCTAATAAAGAAAGGGTTAATAGTATTAAAAGGTGCTTAGAAAGAGATGGCACCTATTCTAGAAGTAAAATAGAAGTTATCTGCGATTTGATGCAAAGTGTTCTGATGAATAATGTTGTTACTTTTGATGGTCAACTCTATATACAACGGGATGGCGTGGCTATGGGCACTTCTTGTGCCAATAGTTACGCCAACCTAGTTATGGCAGAATGGGAATATACACATTTGTTTCAGATGAATAAATTCAAAGAACACGTACTGTTTTATACACGTTTTGTGGATGACCTTTTCCTTATTTGGGAAACAGATGAAAATTTACTCACAGAACTCTTGGATGAGATGAATACAGTCACTGATTATTTAAAATTTACAATGGTTAAATCCAGTGAAAAAAATCTCATATCTGGATGTATTTGTGGAAAAGTTACCCAATGTTTTTTTAAATACAGGAGTGTTCAGGAAAAGCTGCTATAGGAACACTTATTTACATAGAAGCAGTATGCATCCTGAACATATTTTTCACAATATTATTAAGGGTCAGGCTATAAGGGCATCACGTTTACATTCTAATGACACTGATTTTAAAAATGAAATTAATCAGTTAAAACTGAAGTTCTTGGATCGTTCGTATAGTATGACTGAAATAGATGCAGGCATGTCAGAAATTGATGAGTTAAGAACAGGTAGAGCCATGCCATATTTTGGAGAATGCAGTAATAATTCTGCATTTAAAGCTATGAGTATTTATGATGTTAACAGTATTAGAGTACCCATTTACTACACACAAGATGTGAAAAATTAGAGATATTTATAATAAACATTGGGAAATATTGCTAACAGATCCTAGAATTTCTAACATCATTGATGATCATCCCAAGTTTATATATAAAAATAAATCTAACTTACATAGGATGTTGTGTGGCCCCAATAGAGTGGACAGGTCAACATCAGGAGTAGAAGATGTTACTAAGAAATGTCACAAATGTAAGTACTGTGAATACATTAATGAAACTAATATGTTTATACATCCCATTAGTTCACAGCAGTACACGTTTCAAGTAAATGCCACCTGTGATACCATGCATGTGATCTATTTGGCCACATGCACACAATGCACTGCGTTCTATGTAGGCAAAACGGATCGGAAGCTTAGGGATAGAATCAGGGAACACTTGTATAAGATCAGGACAGGATCCAATAACAATGCATTATCTAAACATGTCAGTAATACTTCTAATGAACATTGCTTCAAGTTCCAAGTAATACAGGTTAATCCTATTACTGTTCGGTGTGGTGACATCTGTAACAGAACAGAATTGAAAGAAGTTGATTGGATTATTAGACTTAGAGCTGACTGCCACCCAGGCCTGAATGATAGAGTGTCTATCAAGCCTAAGCTTAAGGCAAGGAAGTTACATTCCTGCCGTTGATTATTTTTGCAGTGATATGCTTATGGACTTGTATGTGGATACATTTTAGACATCTGTACACCCCCCCCCCCGTGGTATTCCTGCAGAATCCAGTATATGTTATGTATATTATCTACATAATTTATTGTGTTTGCTTAGGAACATGAGCTCTATGGGTAGCGGCACATCATCTTTGCTAGATTTGTTTAAGATTGCATTATTTATATAGGTATACTATCTGGTTATTATTCATTTATGGACAGTCTATTTAGTTATGCAGCTTGAGTTGTAAATGACAGCGCCCCTAAAGTTTCTTATGGTAAAATTTCTTATGCCAAAATTTTTATGGTTGATTTTTTATATAACTAAACAAATGTGTTTTAGATGCATGAGTAAGATGGGATGCAGTATGCAATGCTTGTTGATAACATTTGAATAAGCATTCCATAAACTTTTTTACCATGGTATTACATTTTTAAAAGTTTAATATACACACTTTTAATAGTTTTGCATGTATGTATTTTGTATGTAATAGGCTTTTAAAATTTCAGCGCTACCACTTTATTTTATTTAAACTATTCCTTAACAGGAAATGACATCATTTTTTTCAAATGGGAAGTGTATTTATGTACCTTGTTTGCATAGCATTTTCAATGGCTTGAGGAAGACTATTGTTGAAAGCGCTCGCCTTTTTATGTTAATTAAAGTTTATTCCGCCTAACGCTTGGTTGTTCTTGATTTTGGAACTTTGTTACAAGCTATTGTTAGACGGAGGGAAGCAGCTGTTTTTACCTGTGCTGCTTTTTCTGTTTGGAACTGCTTTTCAGAGTGTTGAAAGAACTATTTCAGAGTGGTGAATCTCCAGGTTTGAAGAATTACGCACCTGCCATTTGGATTTTTACCAGTTGGATTTATTTAGCTGAGTAACGTACTTGTTGTGACTGCCTGTTTGTGCCTTCCACTTTTTACCTTTATTTATTACTTCTTTTCTTGGGAAGGTACAGTGATGCACCTTTTTTACATACTTTAATAGTGTGCTGTTCATGTTTACTGCATTAATGTATAGCCTGACATACTTCTCAACTGCCTACATTAATGCAGAATGTCCAGATTTTTGGCTCATATTTTTGGTCTTTTCCTAATAAAATCTGTATTTTTCTGGAAAATCACTGGGATGATCTGAGGATTTATGTCAGTAAATAATGACTTCATTTCAGTTTCAGACTTCGTATCTTTCAGAAAATATATGCTAAAACAAACCCTGTTACTGTAGCAACTTTCTAAGTTTATAAGAACAATATTTAAAATATGTCCCTATTTTTGGGCCATTGCCCCCCCCCCCCCATTTTGACAGGCTTTGTCCAGATTTCTTGCACTAATGTAGAGAGGTATGGCCTTCTACTTTTATTTTGAAGGAACATTGTCTATCCCAAGTCCTTTTAATGTATGTAATAAGTGTTATGTTTGAATTTGATATAGTCTGTTATTATTCTAATATTCTGTGGAAGGAAGCTGAAGGATTTTATCTGGGAGTGGAAGAGTGCAAGAGTCAAGTGAGATAAGCTGATTCTTCAATAGAACAAGGTGGCCTAGAATTACCCGATTTGAAGGGGTATTTCAGAGCTTTAATGCTCCTATACATAGCACAAGCAGAAACCTATAGTTCAAAGTGGAAAGGGATGATGACAAAACAGTGGGGAAGCTCAAGAAACAAGGAGAGACTGGGATTTTGGATGCAGATCTTTAAGGAGAATATCAATAACCACACAGAATATTATATTCGTAAAGTAGCAGAATGTATTTTAAGAACTAACCAACGCAGTAATAGAGAAAGGAGATTCTGCAGCTAGAGATGACTGCAATTAGTGATACAGACAATAGGCAAGTACGGGCAGGAATTTATTGGAGAAAACTAACAAAAGAACCAAGGTATTGGGAGCAAATAATTCGAGAGGGAAAGGTAATAGAATGGGAAGAGGCAAATAATTTATTTGGACTGCAGGCTAGAGATTCCCTTCCCTATCTAGGATTGATATCAGAGTATAGGCAAAGAGAAATAAATAGGGGAACCAGTACTAAAGACCAACACTGGTAGAGTTTTTAGTGGAATCTAGAACAGAAACAGTTGTTAAAAAAGGAATAAATAGTAGAGCATATAAAATTTTGCACGACAACTATAAGAATGAATCAGAGCAGGTTAGAAAGGATTGGGAAGAGAGATTGGATAAGCAATTCACAAAGAAACAATGGGGGATATATGTATATCTCCAAAATATGCAACAATGTCTAGAAGATTTGGGGACTTTTCTTGGAAATGTTTACATGGGTATTTTTATACCCCAAGCAGACTCCAAAGAATATGTCCTCAAGTAGATAGGTAATGTTGGATATGTGACGTGGAAGAAAGAGGTAGTTGGGAACATGTTTTCTGAGTGTAATGTGTTGGCAGAGTTTAAACATTTCCTGCCGAATATTTTTATCAAAAATACTGGGTGCGCAAACTGGTATGACTAAGGAAATTATTTTTGAGCTGTGATACAGAATCGGAATTGCCTTGACAGAGTAAGGCCTTGCTGAGTCTAATTATGATGGCTGCCAAAAAAGCAGTTACTTGGAAATAGAAATCCAAGTCTAAACCAGTTGTACTAGAAGTAGTGAATTTAGTAACAGAGATAAAACAACACAAAGTAGGATTTTTAGAAAAGGATAGGAGCAAATTACATAGAAAAAATGGAAATTGGAGGAACACCACCTACAGGTGAAGAATGAGGTTTAAAAGAAGGCAGGATTTGAATGAGCTGTGTAATGTTTGATAGTAACTGGATAGGTAAGTGATGTATAATGTTTGCAACTAAAATTATGTTAATGTTTGATGTTAAGTTGTCAATCTCGCCTTCATTCTTGCTGGATGGGTTCGGAGCCGATCCTCGGCTCCGACTCGGCACTTGCTAAGCTCGAGAGTCACTTTTACCAGCTCGAGGCAGCCCCATATCCCATGATGCAAGGCGGTAATACCCAGATCTCGTTTGCCGCTTCGCTGATGAGGTATTCCTTTTACCAGCTCTTGGTAAGTAATTTGTCATACAAATGTTAGTCACCCCATTCCTAATTTTCTCTCATATATTAGTTTATTTGACACTTTTAGATAGTTGTAGGGTCTCTAGCTCTAGTTTTCTCTTTCCCTAGTTGTTTTTTATTTAGTCGGGCCTTCAATCCCCTCCCATCCCTTCCTGTCAGGGTGTGTGTGTGGGTTTATTTTTTCCCCATTTTAAGTTAAATTTCTGAATCTGGGACTGTGTGAGTAGTGTGTTGTGTGTGTGCTCACTATGTCCAAAGAACAGAGGGTCTCAGGCTTCAAGAAGTGTGAATCGTGCTGTCAGAAGATGTCTCTGACAGACGGTCACACTTCTTGTATCTATTGCCTGAGACCTCTCCACCTGCAGGACTCCTGTGCTATTTGTCACTCTTTCAGCCAGAGAGTCCTGCAGGAAAGGAGAAATAAATTAATTTTAAGAGGACTACTTAAACCAGAGGGCTCCCCGGCCAAGTCTGCTTCGGGCAAGCCCTCTAAGACCTCCAAGGCCCAGGCTTCTGCTACTAAGCCTTCGGCCCTGGCTCTGACTCTTTTGGAGTCGAGATCGGCTCCGGCTGGAGCCGATCTTATTTTGACTAAATCTTCGGCACCGATAGCTATCGGTGCCGATACTTTAACTGCCACATTGGTGTCGGCTCCGACTGGCTCCGACCACCATGTGTCTAAGGCTTCGGTATCGGCGCCGGCCGGCTCCGATACCATTGTTTCCTTGCCTGTATCGGCTCCAGCGGGAGCCGATACATCTTAGACCAGGCTTGGAGCCGATAAGTTGTCAGCTCCGTCTGGAACCGAGGGTTCTTCGGCTCCGATGGTTCCGTCGAGGAAGCGTTCCAGGTCTCCCTCTTTGGAGCCGATACTGTCAGCTCTGACCTCTCCTCTTCTTTCGGAGCGGAGCCATCGGAGCCGATCATCTAGGTCTTCCAGGCTCTCAGACCACGATTTGGAGAGAGTGGTAAGCAGATTGTTAAAATCACAGGCACTAGCCCAAATGCTTCATAGGCCGTCTCAACAGACTACTGCTAGTCCACACCCTCTTCAAGTTCCTCCTTCGACTCTCCTCCAGAGCTCGGAGCCGGAGTCTATTTGAATAGTCACTGCTACGGCTGCAAGGCAGATACCACCCCTTTCTGCTCCTTCAGCTTCTACTCTTATCTCCTCCTCGAGACCTTCCTTGGAGGGATCCGGTGGTCGGGCTTCCCTGGTCTGCTCCGAGGGGGTGAGTAGCATCGGACCCTTGTCCGACCCTGCTCTTCCCCTCGGGGCTTTGGCCTTGGTGAGCTCGGCTCCGACATCTGCCTCAGAGCCTTCCCTTTCGGTGGGCCCGGGAGCCCCTGTTTCTTCGGAGCAGGGTCTCTCCGATCTCCCTGGGAGGGGAGCCTTCGAGGTGATGAGGAGTGTGCTGGCCCCCGGGCTCAGTCAGCAGTCTATCCCCTTAGCTCCTCCCTCTATGGTGCCTGTAGATGTCTCTTCCCACTCTCTTGCTCCTGGACCGAGAGATCCACCGCCTCAGGTTTCCCCACTGGGAAGAACCCCCTCTTCCGATGATTCTCCTGATCCGTCAGGAGATCCTCCGCGTAAGAGGACCTGTAAGAGGAAGCACCTTGACTCCCCTGAGTCTACAACTTCAGGTACCGACTTAGATGAGTCGGAGGGGTCCCCAAGATCCCCCTCTGAGGATGTCTCTTTTTCAGACATCCTAGAACTCCTAAAACAGAGGGGAAACTGGCCCTCCATTAATCCCTCCGAGGTTGAGTCGGTATACCTAGAGGCGTTTGGATCTCAACCCTCCACCTCCTGGGTGTCTCCGCCTTTCGACCCCCTCATGGAGGTGATAGCTCGGAAGGCGTGGGCATCTCCTGATTCCGTGGAACCAGTTCCCAGGAGGCCTTCTAAATTTATTACAGCCCCTTCCGAGAAACAATTTCTTACAAAAGGTGTCCCTGTTGATGCCATGGTGGTGGCGGCCGCCATCAAGAAGGAACTTGCAGATCCTTCCGTACCAGTCCATCCTCCTAACAAGGATTCTAGGACCATGGACAGGTATGGTAAGCGGATGTTTTCCTCAGCGACCTTTGCCATGCGTTCACTGAACTACTTATGTCACTTTACCAGACTTCAAAGGGACATCCTTAAAGAATTAGGTGAAGTAGTACAGGATCCTACAGCTGCAGGGGCTCAGGACAAGATTGCTTCTCAGCTAGGAATCCTTAACTCCATAACCAACTCCTCCATGCGGCTAATTTTGTATGCAGCAGATGGAGCGAGTAGAGCTGCAGGGACAGGAGTGGCTCTTAGACGTCAGTCCTGGATGCGGCTCTGTAATTTTGCAGACCCCTTTAAGGCATCCTTCACAAACTCTCCCTTCGATGGGTCAACATTGTTTGGTCCTCAGGTGAAGGATACGTTGACCAGGTGTGAGCAAGACGGCAAGACTCTTTCTGCCGTAGGAGTCCGTTTTTCCACCCCTTCTAGGCCTTACCCTAAAGGACAGAAGGGGGGAAAGATGTGGTTCCGTAAATCTCAGGGAGTCACGCTGGACACACGTGGTCAGTTTACCCCTAGAGGCAGAGGTGGTAATAATAATAGACGCCGCCCTAGGGGCAGAGGGGGTCCGCCGAACCTGGGCAGCAGAGAGCCTCTCTCTGACAAGCCCTTCCAGCATCCCTGAGGTGTTGCCCGACTGTCCATCCTTGGAGGCAGTCGGGGGAAGATTATCGCTGTACCCAGAAGCCTGGCTTTCCCTTTCA
Source organism: Protopterus annectens (assembly GCF_019279795.1). Lineage (NCBI taxonomy): Eukaryota > Metazoa > Chordata > Ceratodontiformes > Protopteridae > Protopterus > Protopterus annectens. The sequence continues at coordinate 45,337,834 of NC_056731.1, read as the reverse complement.
CAAGACAAATGGGTACAGCCGATCATATCCGAGGGTTACAAGATTCCTTTCGAGGAAAGTCCCTTTACTCACAAAAATTCCCTTCCAGATGTTCCACCCGGTCTAAGGGAAATCGCAAAATTAGAAGTATCAAAGCTTCTACAAAAAAGGGCCATTCAGCCAGTTCCAACAGACCATTCAGAGCCCGGAATCTACTCAAGGTTCTTTTTGGTTCCCAAAAAGACGGGAGATTGGAGACCAATATTGGACCTCAGCAGACTCAACAAGTCTGTGAAAAAGACAAGATTTCGGATGGTCACACTTCAGTCGATTTTGCCCTTCTTAGGCAAAGACAACTGGATGTGCTCAATAGACCTTCAGGATGCGTACTATCACATAAAAATCCACAGACGCTCCAGAAGGTTTCTCCGCTTTCGGCTGGGGTCCAGTCATTTTCAATTCAGAGCCCTGCCCTTTGGTCTCACTACAGCCCCCAGAGTGTTCACCAAATGCATGGCAGTGGTCACGGCTCACCTGAGACGTCAAGGATTAAAGGTGTTTCCGTATCTCGATGACTGGCTCCTCTCAGCCACCACCAGGCATCAACTTCTCCAAGCCAGAGATTACACCCTAAATCTCTGCACTCAATTAGGAATTTCGATCAACTACGAAAAATCCTCCTTATTGCCCTGCCAGTCTATTACTTTTATAGGTGCAAATTTAGACACTGTTTGGATGTCAGCAAAACTCACAAGCCAGAGAATCCTAGATATCCAAAACCATGTGTGGATCATCCTTGCCAGCAAAAAGGTGCAAGCCAGACTGGTCCTAAAAGTATTGGGCCTCATGGCAACTGCCATTACTCTCCTTCCTTTGGCCCGTTTTTACATGCGTCTCCTTCAATGGATGTTGTTCACCCAATGGTCCTTCCAACAGCTTCCCATGCGTCACCAGATTCTGGTGACACAAACTTGCAAAAACCTTTTTTCTACCCAGGTCCATCAGGGCAGACCCTTTGTTTCCCCGGCCCTGTAGCCACAGTCACTACGGACGCCTCCCTGATCGGGTGGGGGGGGGTCATTATCAGGGCAGGATGGTTCATGGGACGTGGCAACTGTTTGAATACCACCTGCACATAAATGTCCTAGAGATGAGAGCAGTGCTTTTAACGTTGCAAGCCCTCAACGACTTTCTTCCCTTGGGAACAATTGCAGTTCACACGGATAACATGTCCGTAGTGTGGTACATCAACAAGCAGGGTGGAACCAAGTCCTACCCCTTGTGTCGAGAGGCTCTCAGACTTTGGCAATGGGCGATCTCCTCTCATCGGTTTCTGGTAGCAACGCATATCCCTGGGAAAACCAACATTTTAGCGGACAGATTGAGCAGAGCTATACTCATGCCTCACGAGTGGTCTCTCAAGCAATCTATAGTGAGGAGATTTTTCAGAAGTGGGGCCGCCCATGTTGCGATCTTTTTGCTACTCCCCAAAACAGCAAATGCCCAGCCTTCTTCTCTCTCTTCCCACTTCCGGGCCATTTCCCCAGAGACGCTCTTACCCAAGGTTGGCCCCAGGGACTTCTTTATGCCTTTCCTCCCTTTCCATTGATACCACAGGTACTCCAGAAAGCTACCGTTTTGAGAGCGAAAATGATTCTCATTGCCCCGTATTGGCCTCGACAAATTTGGTTTCCGTTCCTTCATCGTCATCTTTTGGTGCAGCCATGGCATCTGTACCCAGTGCCAGATCTTCTGATCCACCAATCGGGTCAGCTGCACCGGTCCATTCCTTCTCTCAACCTCACAGCTTGGTTGCTCCACTTCCTTCCTTAGCCAGGCTTCCTATGATCTCTAACCCTGTTAGGGATATCATAGTGGCTTCCCTTAAATCCTGTACTAGAAGGATTTACTCTAGCAAGTGGAAACGTTTCTCCCTTTGGGAGAAATCAAGGAACATAGATCCCTTTACTGCCCCTGTTCATGCAGTTTTGGATTTTCTTGCGGAAATCTTTCACTCGGGTTCTTCATCTTCCACGGTCAAAGTTCAGTTGGCTGCAATCTCGAACTTTCATGTCGGGTTTGCAGATCACAACATTATGTCCCACAAGCTTTGTAGAGCTTTTCTGAAAGGAGTTTTTCTCCTCAAACCTCCTGTCAGGAGTCCTCCTCCTCAATGGGACCTAAATCTAGTGCTGACATCCTTAATTCTTCCTCCTTTTGAGCCAGCTGCTTCATGCTCTCTAAAGTTTCTTTTGTGGAAGACACTCTTCCTTGTCGCTATTACCTCGGCTAGGAGAGTGTCAGAACTTCATGCCCTCTCTGTTCGTCCCCATATTTGGTCTTCCACAAGGACAGAGTATCCTTGAGAACTAATCCATCCTTTTTGCCCAAGGTTGCTTCAAAACAAATTTAAATCAATCCATTGATCTCCTGTATTTTTTCCCAATTATTCCAACAGATCGGAACAAAAATTACATTATCTTGATGTTCACCGCCAACTCAGATATTATTTGGACAGAACAAAACAATTCAGGAAGTCTGATCAGCTCTTTCTTTCTTATGCTGAAAATAAGAAAGGCCTCCCTGTTTCCAAAGTGACCTTGTCTAGATGGCTATCTTCCACCATTTCTGACATTTATCAACTTAGGGGCAAACAGCTGTGCTCAAAACCAAAGGCACATTCCACTAGAGGCCTAGACACTTCTACAGCCTTTCAGGCTAGGCTACCCTTAGATACTATTTGTGCAGCAGCCACTTGGGCCACTCCTCATACCTTTGTTTCTCATTACAAATTGGATTTGGCCTCCAGGGATAGAGCCAGTTTTGGTTCCACGGTTCTCAAGAGTCTGTTCCATTGAGCCACCCAGGATAGAGGTGCTAGGGACGCGGTCCCATCCAGCAAGAATGAAGGCGAGATTGACAACTTAACATTTAGAAGTTATGTACCTACCATAACGTTCCATGTTAGTTGTTCTCTCTCGCCTTCTTTCTTCCGACCCTCCCTCCTGCCGCCTTGCCTGGACAGACCTTGATCTCCCTTGGCTCTGAAAGATTTTGTTTCTTTGGGCACCAGTTAATTTTAGTTTAGTTATCTGGTTTCCCCTTACAGCCTTTTTAGGCTATTTGCTCTTCTTTCCTTAGTGGAAAGTTTTTTATGCTAGGTAGTTTTCCCTCTAGGTCCAAACGAGATCTGGGTATTACCGCCTTGCATCATGGGATATGGGGCTGCCTCGAGCTGGTAAAAGTGACTCTCGAGCTTAGCAAGTGCCGAGTCGGAGCCGAGGATCGGCTCCGAACCCATCCAGCAAGAATGAAGGCGAGAGAAGACAACTAACATGGAACTTTATGGTAGGTACATAACTTCTAATTTTCATTATATAAATGTATAATTGCCTTTGTCATAACTGGTAATATAATAAAGATGTTTCCTGTTTAATTTAAAAAAAATTCTATGGAAGGCATTTACAGTTAATTGGAAATATCTGAAGAATCGAGCTGTTGTCTTCTGTGGGTGGAGGCTATATGAAGAGTGTAGAATGGAGTACGTGTGCTGTTTCTTTAAGAAGCATTCCAAAGACTGAATGTGCATATGAATAGCACTTGCTAGGTTCAGTGTAATTTTGTGAGTGCAGCCAGAGAGTGAGCATGGTGAGTGTAATAGCTAGTTTGCTTATAAGTTTATCTAAGTTAGTTATTAAGCCTCAGTCCTAATGTGTTTGTACATAATAAAGTTGTTTGAACAGAACCCACAAAGTCTTGTCTGTTGTATTCTGACTAGATGAGTGATATGGTGTTAGAACCAGGATTCCAGAGACTGATATTCAGAGCTACGAGGTGCAGAGGTAATAGTGAAGGTAAACTAAGAGAAACAAGCACAAAAAAGAGCCAGAAAAGAACCAAAGGTAATGAAAACTTGCATGAACAGTTTATTTTATATAAAAAAAAAAAGATAAAATGGAGCATTACGAGGGCACAAACTGCATTATTAAACAAGTGAGAGAGACAAAATGTTTAAGATATTTGATAAAACGATTGTCAGAAAAGCACATAAGGGATTAGAAATTACCATGGAATTACCAAATGAGTATGTTCAAAGCAAAAAGAGCATGTTTAAGAGTAAAATGTGCATGTTTAAAGTAAAACAAACATATTTACAGTAAAATGAGCTCAAGAAAAGTACATTGGGCATGAAAAGAGATTAAATGAGCAAAACAAATATACTAAGGGAAAGAAAGGCACATTAATTGTAAATAAAGCAAGACAACTGCATGTTTTGGCAAAGTGCTGTGTTTGGCTTGACTACTACTTCATATTGTATTCAGAGTATAACTAGAGTTATTCAAAGTATCTCAGTGAGTGTAAAAGTGCTTATAGTGTGTGCTTATTACTGTGCATTTATTCCGAAGAGTTTGTCTGCAAAGTGCAACTATTTCATAAAGTGCAGTCAAATACAGCCATTTCGAAAAGTTTCTTATGCTGGGTGTGTCTGTTGGCAAAGTGCCGCCATTGCAGAGCGTTTCTTGCACTATAAAAAGTTATTTAGCAAAGTACCTCAATTTTGGGGAAGTTAGTGTGCTGTGTACTGTTTATTCGCAAAGTGCAGTTATTTTAAAATGTTTCTTACACTTAGAAAAGATTTCTTACAGTACAGTAATTTCAAGAGTATTACAGTGCCCAAGAGACTTATTTCGCAAAGTTCAGTTATTCAGAGGCTTTTTGTTCTATTGGGCAAAGTTACAAGTGCTGGCATAAATTTCTGTCATATATGTGTTTGTGTGCATGTCCATGCATATTTGCAAAAGCCTTCAATGGTATGTGTTAATATGGCAGACGGATTTTGAAAACCCTCATCACTTGAGTGATCAGAATTTTGCAGAGAATTCGAGAGTATTTTTGCAAGAATACAGTATTTTTATACAAGCAGATTATTCTGACAAAGATGTATGAACCAGGGCATTCATTTTGCTAAACCTAGCTGGGTCAGAGGCCATTGAAAGAGAGTGTATACACCAGCAGTATATGAGGGAGAAGGTGAAGATCGTCATATTGTTGTACCGGCTGAATCAAGAGAAGAAGAGCCCAAGTGTTTGAAGTATAAATTCAGGGAAATGTGTAACCCCCAGGCAAATATTACATTAGAAAGGCATTTGTTTTACACAAGAGATCAGAAACCAGGGAAAACTTTTGCAGCTTATATAACTGACCTGAGAAACAAAGCTAAAATGTATAGGTTTGGTGATTTGAAAGATGATAAAGTTGATAAAGGACAGACTCGTGTGGTATTAATAGTGCTGCAGTGAGAAAGATTTTACTTCGTGACAGTGATTTAAAGTTGAGTAAAGCTATTGATGTGCCCAAATCTATGAAGTTGCAGAAAGGCGCACAAGTATGCTTGCAAGCGATAAGAATGTGGTTTTAGCAGGTTCCAGAGCAAATGTAGACAGTATGCAACACGTGACAAGCAGGCCTAAGCACATGGCCACCACATCCCCCTGCTGATCCACCAAGGAAACCACGTAGTTTTCCAGCAAGTTCTAAGAAAGGAGTTTGCTTAGTGCAGTACAGGCGAGTCAGCAAAACCCAAATCCAACTTTGTCAGCTGTTGCAGTCGTGGTGCAAACCATGAGTCTAAAAGAAGAGAGATGCTCATCATTTGGTCAGCAATGCCACAAGTGTAAAAAACTGAACCATTTTCAAAAGTTTTGCAAATCAAGTAAACCTCACACAGTTATAAAGAAGTGCCACTCAAAAAAGCAAACTGATCAAGTAGAATTGCAGCAGACCACTTTATATGTAGATGGTGTATAGTACTTGATGTGAAGGTTGATGCAGTAAATTTGTTGACGAAAAATGAAGTGTATTGTACTGTCCATATCAATGGTAAATCTACCGAGCTCAAAGTAGACACTGGTTCAAAGTGTAATGTTATGTCAGCAGATATTTTTGCTAAAGTGAATGAACAACTCAGTATGACTGGTTGTGCGAAACTTGTTGTTTATGGAAGTGAAGAACTTCAAACAGAGGGTTCAGTAGGGCTTTCATGTTATATGACAAGGAACTGTTACAGCTTGTCATTCTATGTAGTTCGAAAACCTGTGCAGTCATTGTTGGGTCTCAGAGACAGTTTAAGAATGAATCTGCTTTCTTTTACCAAGGAAGTTAGTCACATAAACACATTTCTTAGTTCCAGTTTTACTGAAGGTATTTTCTCAGAGTATGCTGATGTTTTTATGACAGGTTGGGCAAAGTTGTGTATTCTATGAAGAAAGTTCCGATAGCTATGCAGAATAAAGTCAAGGCTCAGTTGGATAAAATGGTGCAGCAAGGTGTGATTTGTCCAGTCACAGAACCAACTGAATGGGTGTCGTCCATGGTAGCAGCCCACAAAAAAACGCTTGGATGAAATCAGAATATGTATTGACCCAAGAGATCTGAACAAAGCAATAGAGAGACCGTATCATCCAATGCTTACAGTCAAGGAAGTCCCAGCCCTAATACCGAATGCCACTGTTTTTTCTGTCTTAGATGCAGAGTTCATTTTGGCAAGTGATGCCTGATTGCAAATCCTCATTACTGACTACTTTCAGTACCCCGTTTGGCAGATATAGATTTCTCAGGATGCCATTTGGAATAAAATCTGCAAGTGAAGTCTTTCAGCATGCAATACAGCAATTTTTTTTCAGGTTATCCTTGTGCCATAATAGTAGATGATTTATTGGTTGGAGGCAATGGTGAAGCAGAGGATGACAGAAACCTTAAGAGAGTTCTAGACAGAGCACATGAAGTGACATTGAAAATCAAAGTCTAAACCAGCCATATTTGAAGCAGTGAATATTGTAACAGAGATGAAGGAAAAGGATGGGAGCAAATTGCATAGAGATAAATGAAAAGTGTGGGAAACATACATGTAGAGGAGTGTTTTGTAGGAGGAGTGGGGTTTAGGGAAAGGCAGGAATATGTTTGAAAAAAACAATTTATGAAAAAATATTGCTTTAAAATATTGTGAAATTGTATGCATAATTTGCATAGATTCAGCAATATGATAACATTATGCAACTTTGTCTTCTTGAACAGGTGAACAGTTCCCTCATCTTGCACATGTACAACCTTTTGTTTGACCGTAACCCTAGTATTTTGGCAATGAAGTACAGTTTTTCTTTCATTAGTCTGCAATATAGTATTGCTATCTAAAGACACACCTTTGATACTAACACCAATGTGTATAGCCAATTGTCTACCAAAGAGAGATCATGTTTTGCATTTTGTGTAACTCATATCATTTACAAGATATTACAAGTGTTAATGTGTATTTTTAGTAGATGATTTTGGAGAAAAGCTGTTAGGAAGCAGGTAGTTTCCTGGCTTAGATCATCTCAAGAAGCAATTGTGTTAAATAGCCTTGTGCTGTTCATAGGATGACCACGGTGGTGCAGCGGTTAGCATTGTTGCCTCACAGCAAGAGGTTCTCCGGTTTGATCCTCAGCTGGGGTACCTTCTGTGGGGAGTCTGCATGACCTCCCTGTGGTCGTGTGGGTTTCCTCCGGGTGCTCCGGTTTCCTCCCACATCCCAAAGACATGCTGTAGGTGGATTGGACACTCTAGATTGGCCCTAGGTGTGAGTGCGTGCATGTGTGTGCCTTCTGTGGAAGGTTGGGTGCCGGACTGGCAACTCAAAACTGTAAAAGTCAACTACCAATCATGAGGGGACAGGAGATCCACTGTGGCGACCCCTAACCAGGTAAAGCCGAAAGAAGAAGAAGCCTTGTGCTTTTTATGATTAAATGAGTTAAGAGCAAGAGCATCCCCACCTATTTTGACCAGGTTTGTTTTTAAGGATATTGTGAAAATTATACTTTTATGAATGTTGAAGACTACATAGGGTCATCAAAGCCGGTTTTAGTTATACCCAGAATATCTGTCTTGGGTACTTACGTATTATCGCAACCACATTTGGAGCAGGAGAAGCGGCTAATTTGCAAGCCCTTCTCCTGCCGAATACTTTTGTCAAAGTTACTTGGGAACTGTGGCGCAGACTCCTTTATAAAAGTGAAGTACATATTTACTTTCCTGTGCAAGACTGCTGCATTGTAAAAAGTATGCATACAAGGTATGATAGTGAAAGTTGTCCGCATGTGGAACAATGACACTTGCCCTTCATTCATCTGCTACTGTACGACACACAATTGCACAACAGCAAAAACTGCAAGACCTGCTGATGTTGGCCACTGTTAATGTTAAATGCTACTTTTTTTTTGTATAATTGGGGAACCGCAGTTCGCTTTGGAAAGAGCACTCGTGAGTTTACAATGGGTCTGTACATGTGAGTACCCGTGGTGGTTTGTGTCCCATTGTCCCTCCTTGGTTACCAGCAGTTACCGAAATATTTTAGGAAGACAAGTATTCTTACTTAGTGCCTGATGTGGGGGAATTATTAGTAGGGCTAGAAATAAGGTTTCCTTTACTAAAAGGCCGTACTTAGTCATTCCTGATCGAGTATTACCTTCAGTGACAGTTGAAAATCGTCGGTAAAGGATGCTACGCAGGGAGTGGCATTTTTCCGTTTTCCCTCTTCCAGCCCCACAAGCAAGGTCACTGAAAAGTAGTTAGGAGTTTACACACCCCTTCTGAGGTTTAACACTAATTGTTTCATGAAAACATTGCAAATTACCCCAGGCTCGCAGTGTGGTTGCGATAATAGGCAAGTACCCTGTTTTGTTTTCTGTGATCCAAACTTCTAGGCAGTCCATTTTCATTTCTTATGCATTATACATTTAGGTGGCAAGATTTATAGTGTGTTTTGTGTTATGCCTGAGTTTTGCTGTCTGATGTTGTAGGGTAGTTTGTTCTGAGAATGTCTATTAACATTAACACATTAGGTGAGCCCTGGCGAGATGACTGAGAAGTAGAGGAATGTGTATTTTGGTAGTTGATATTGGCCTTGATGTACTACTCAAGTTGGTACAGGCAGAAAAGTAAGAGCTGACCGAGAGGCCAGGATTTGAGTTTATGACACTTTGCAGCAGAGGCGTTGTTGCCTCACAGCAAGAGGTTCTCTCATTGATTCTTGGCTGGAGTGCGAGGAGTGCCTTCTGTGTGGAGGCTGCATGTCCTCCCCGCGGTTGGGTGGGCGTTCGAAAGACATGCGTAATGGGCGTGCCTTCGTTGAAGGTTGAATGCCGAGCTGGCATCTTGGCTTTTGTGAAAAATCTGCTGCCAATCATTAGCGGACCGGAGTTCCGCTGTGGCGACCCCTAACCGGGAAAAGCCGAAAGAGACAACAACAATAATGGGTAGTTTTAATATAACCAGGTAAACGAGAAAGTTGCATCTAATAGACAATCTTGGCACGGGTTTATTCAGTTTGGTAAGAATTTTTTTCCAGAGATTCTGAGATACAGTTGTTTTGGCAAAGGGATTCTACAACTTGTTATACTACTGAAACTATCAGATTTGATTGCAGTGTGTGTTTTTTTATCTTACTGACCTAGTTTCTCTGAGTTCAGTTTTAGATAAGGTAGTACTAAGAAGTCTGTTAAACACAGTAAGCTTAGGAGCAATGCTGACATAAATAAAGCCATTGCATAACGTTAGGAAGTGTGTAATGTTTTTGTGTATCCCTCTGAAAATTAAAATTTTCCAAAGTACCTAAACATTCAGGAGAGAATAATTTCTGCCTTAGTGTAGAAACCAACCTGCCTGTGATGCACATGTTTATCTGTAAAAGAGTTATGGAATTAAGTATTGTCATGCTTTAAATAAATGTGAAATAAAATGAAATGTGCTTGTTCTTGTGTTGTATCTCCTCACCATGTGGTAGAATAAAAATGCATTCAATGCTAAGTTAATAAAGATCTATAGATTGAAAGATGCAACAATAAAAAAAAGGAGGTTTTCCGGTTCGATCCTCGGCTGGGGTGCCTTCTGTGTGGAGTCTGCATGTCCTCCCTGTGGTCGCGTGGGTTTCCTCCTACATCCCAAAGACATGCTGTAGGTGGATTGGACACTCTAAATTGGCCCTTGGCGTGAGTGCATGCATCTTCTGTGGAAGGTTGGGTGCCGGGCTGGCAACTCGACACCGTAAAACTCCACTGCCAGTCATGAGCAGACAGGTAATCCGCTGTGGCGACCCCTAACTGGGAAAATCTGGAAGAAGAAGATTTATCCTACTTCCCTTCCTGCTTTACCTACTTTCTAGCCCCACCTCTCTTTAATTCCGTAACTTTCTAGTTTTCCTGCCAGAAAAAGAATGTGGCTTTAAGACCTATATTCTGTTATATATTTTTCATGCATCATTGTGCAACATGCACATTAGGAACTCTCTTCTACTTTGTATATAATGTATGGTCAACTTTATTGCTTGCTTTTATATTTTGCTTATGTATATATTTTTTGTATTTCACATATTGTACTACTATGTTATTGTGTTAATATTTGTAACCATTGTTCAGTTTTTTAATTCTGTTTAATGTGTACTGTGGAGCTTTTCTCCCCAAGCCTCCGCTGAAAATAGGCTCATACCCAATCAGACTTTCCCGGTAAACAAATGCCAAATAAATTGCAAAAAAAAATGTTTACATAAATATATTTATGTGTTTAACATTTTATTTTAATGTTCTTGTTACTTACGACTGCTGTTGCTTTTTCTGAGAATTTTAACTTGCCACTGTGTTGTATGTTTAAAACTGCATCAAAGCATTTGTGGGGCTTTTCTAAAGTGTTCTTGACGTGTACTGGGTAATTGAAGTTCTGTTGTGTCATTTGAACACTTGGCCTCTTGTTTCCGTTGTGGATCTGCTTCATTTAGAAGTTTTGACAGGAAAATATTGTACTTTTACACTTTTCCCTTCATTTATATGATGGTTACTACTGATTTAACAGTGCTATAGTTTTTATTATTAAATTGTGATTTCACCACAAATTTTCTGTGGAGATTTTTTTTTTCATTTCTGACAAGGGAATCTCTAAGTAAATGCTTATTTATATTTTGTTTCAAATGCCTCTATTTGATTTAAGGGCATGCATTTGATTTTTTGTCACTATTTAGATAAGTGAATTTTACTTCGTACTGTGATCGTGTGTACTGTTGTTTACTACACTGATCAGATTGTAGAACAAGACTTAGCATAATTTAAGCTGTTTTTGCTATATCTTAAGCAGTTTAGCCCTATTTGCTATGCATGGACATAGTTTATATTTTTTATTGTTACTGTGCTTTGGTCATCCTTAATAGTAATAGTGTTTTACCCCTGACATGATGGATCTTAATATGATTGCCCTCCCTCCCAATCCAATTGCACATAAAAAAAAAAAAAAAATCAACAAAAACATGCATCAGCCTACAGTTTGCGAATCTGTTGCTCCCTCAAGTTGTACTTCAGACTAGTGACCTTTTTCCCCCGTCATCCTCTTGTGTGAGCCCCCAGCCCTGTATTTTACAGGGCTCAGACACAACCTCCAAGACTGTTCCAGTACATTGTTCAGGTGTTAGAGAATCGAATTCTTTAGGTGCAGGAGAGAGGTCTGGGGTAAGAGACCATCACCAGACATTACACTGTGATCCCAGATATTTTGCCCTCTACTGTAGTTTATAATAAGAGGACACAGACCTCACCACTCAATCAGGTTATTGCCATATATAGGGCCGATGTGGTTTCCATAGCTAAGTGTGTTTTACAGTCAACTAATCTCTGAGACTATACTCAGAATGATTGTGGAGCTACCTTCTCTAGAGGTCAGTTTAGCACTGCAGAATTTGATAGGGGTCTGATGCAGACAGTAATGAACACACTAATTCTGTCAGTCTGATCCTTCAGAAAGGGAACAGGCTCAAAATCCTAAGCAAGATTTCACCTTTCCACAGATGCTAGCTAGGTTTAGAGGTATGTTTTGACTAGTAGTAGTCTAGGGCTACTCCAGACATAAAGTTTATGATCTTACTGAGGATGAAATTCCAAATGATTTGGCTGTTCCTCTTCTGTTACTGTCCTAGGAGATGTCTATAAAACTGCATGTAAAACTCCTTTTGCCAGTGAACCAGTTCCTAAAAATGATTTGAAAAAATACAAAGGTGTACTTTGGTCTTGCAGCTCTCTTTGCTCCATTGTCATCTGAACCAGCTGTGGTTTCTATGGCTGCCAACAGTAACAAGAAAGCCTTAGATTTTTTAACTGTACACTACAGGGTAAAACTGGAAAATGGTTAGAGTCTCATGCAGAATAGTTGGCTCAATCTATTAATTTTGTCTTTAGAATTTTAGTGACCAGGGCATCATGTGGAAATAATTTTTGCAATGTCCTTACAGTTTACACTACCTTAATTGATCTTTGCCTCCTGAATAGAAGTGTTATATTATGAGATTGTTTCTCACGTGACTCAAGTTTCGAAAAATGCTTTGTGGAGTGTCTTGCAAGCTGCAGGCTTTATTTCTAGAAAAGTAGATGCTTCTGTTGTATTGAGAAGGTATGCTTGGTTACATGACCAGAATTTTTCTGAAGATTTAAAAAAAAATGAGATTTTGAATGCTCTTTTAAGTTCTAAATTTGTGTTTGGTCCTAATGCTACCCACATTCTCAAACAATGGTGGGGGGGTGATAGAGATAGATTGATGCATGGGGTATCTGCAAAGTTTCATATTCACAGTTCTCCTTTAACAAGATGTCCAATTTCAATTAGCAGAATTAACAAAGTAACAAAATCCCAGTCTAACAAGTGCCAGGGTACCAAGGATGAAATGGCAGGAGAGTAATGCTTCTTTCCCAAAAAAGGTCATTCCTCTGCTTAAGTATCAGTAAGCCAAGACTCTAGACATCCCGTTCCTTCCTCCTGCGCTTTCCATTCCCCCCAGGGTTCTCTCAGCCCAGCAGCCTGGCCACAAATGATGTCAGGCAAGTGGGTGCCGAGAATAATTCATTGAGCATGCTCTTAGCAGTGGACAGAAAATCCCTTTCCCTTAAGGGAAATCCCTCAGCAACTGCCAGACCAGACACATCTGTTCTGTCTGGTATTCCTTCACAGGTTGCAAGTAGGGTTTAAAGCACAAGGTCTTGCACCACAAAAAGGAAAAGGATTTTACACCCAAAAAGGAGCTATCAAGGAGACCAGCTGTAGATTTTTCATAAGTAAATACCTTTCTGATATACCCAAATTCAAATGCACACCCCCACAGACAATCATATCTCTTCTTCCAGATCACTATTTTATGGTGACTTTTCATCTGAAGGATACTTATCACATTCCAGTTTCTCCCAAATTCAAGTCGAACCTACAAAATGCCCGTCTCTCACTCTCACAAAGAAATGTCTTCCTGGGTTGTTTGATAGACGCAAAAAAGATTGGCCTTTCGACCAGAAGACAAAAGTCCTGACTGGTCAGAATATTTTCAGGGATTTCTCTGTTCATGAAGGTGCCGCTGCAAGAGATTTTTTCAAAGTGCTAGGCCTCATGATCAGTGATCCTCATAACACTACTTGCCAAACTCCACATGAGAAATATTCAGTGGCACTTAGAAAATTGCTGAACCCAGCACCTACTTCTCTTGGAGTTCCAGGTATCAGTGCTGGATTTTGTGAAGTGGGAGTTACAGTGATGGAGGGATCAGATGTCTTTTAATCCAGACCTGCCCTTCTCCCTGCAGACCCCAGTTCAGTTAGTAAAGATAGACTTGTCATATTTTGCATAGGGAGCAGTGTCTAGGGGAGTTCTAGTGCTAAACAAATGGGGTCCTTCTGACACTAGAAAGCATGTAAATGTCAAAGAAATGTTAGCAGTGATTTAGACCTTAAAAGTTCTGTACCACTTGCAGTCTCCAGGTCCCCTTTTATTGGTTTCAGACAACACCAGAGTCATGTGTTACCTGCACAGGCAAGGAGTTACAAGGTCATACCCTCTCTGCAGGTTGGCAATAATGGCCTGGGAGCTAGTCTTGCAGCATTCTCTGGTGTTTCAGGCATCATACATCATATCATGGTAAAAACCTAGTGGCGATGGACTGAGCAGATCCCAGACAGACCATCGCAAGTGGAAACTCAGGCCAGAGGTCTGCCTGGATTTGGCCCATATGTGTGGGTTTTTTCAAATAGTTGTCTTCAACTCTTCAAAACAGTTGGAAAAATTATGTTCAAGGTGTCCTTACAAGCCATGCTTGGAGGACAGAAGCAGTCTCTTTCCCTTGAACAGCAGGGGTGGCTCGTGCTATAGGACTGCAGCCCCCCCACCTGTAAAAATAAAAATAATTGCGACCCCACTGTAGAAAATGTAAATACAAAAATAAAACAAATTTTTTCATGTATCGGTACTCACGCATGTGTGTTGAGTTCCTGACTGCTGTGTTAGGCAGTCCAGAACTCCACGCACGCATGCGTGCTTACTTCCTGAATATCAGACTGCTCAGTTAGGCAGTCCGGATAGGGAAGAAAGGGAACTCCTCCCCTGCCAACGCAAAGATCTGTGCGGGGACTATCGCACAGACCAGAAGCATACCGGATTGCATCGCCCGCAGGCTGGAGGCTCCAGCCTACTCATGTCTCACGGGGAAACCCAGAGACGGCCTGCGCGGGCTGTGGACGTAGCTTGCAGAGATATGGAGGTGATCGGGCAGGCTGTGGACGTAGCTTGCAGAGTTATGGAGGTGATCTGGCTGTGGACTTAGCATGCAGAGTTATCAGGCAAGGTGTGTGTGTGTGTGTGTGTGTGTGTGTGTGTGTGTGTGTGTGTGTGTGTGTGTGTGTGTGTGTGTAATGCCCCAGTTGCTACATGGTGGTGGGTAGAGAATAAGGCTTTTATCAGGCTATGGAGAACTTAATCAGGCAAGGTGTGTGTGTGTGTGTGTGTGTGTGTGTGTGTGTGTGTAATGCCCCAGTTGCTACATGGTGGTGGGTAGAGAATAAGGCTTGAACCCTGTACCTTGGGCCCAAAAGACAAGAGCCTGAATTCCCTACCCACCACCATTTGTAAAACATTTTCAGATTTTTGCCTCATATTTTTTCTGTTCTATTCCTCATAAAATCTGTGGTTTCTGTATTTTTGTTACTTATCACAGCCAATAGTGTAATGGTGCAGCGGTAGCATTGTTGCCTGACAGCTACAGGTTGTCTGGTTTGATTCTTGGCTGAGGTGCCTTCTGTGTGGAGTCTGCATGTCCTCTATGTGTTTTTGTGGGTTTGCTCTGGTGTCCTCAGTGGATATTTGTCCCTATGTTTTGGACTGTATTGCCCAATTATTGGCTTCATCCAGGTTTTTTGTGCCAAGGTTGAGAGCTATGGTGATAACTGAATATGTTTAGGGGCTGTATTCCCCCATTATTGGCTTTGTTCAGGTGTTTTTGTGCTAAGATGTTGACAGCTATGGTGAGAACTGAATTCACTAAATGGTAGCCATTTAAGTTTCAGTCTTCCTTTATTTCATAAAACAGATGATTTGGCATAGTGGTATGTTGCTCTGACTGTTTTGCACAGGGTCCTGGGTTCAATACTTTGCAGTGAAATGTATGGTGGTAACACAGCATTTTATTCTAACAACTTTCCAACATTATACAAGCAATGTTTAGAATGTGTCCCTGTTTTTTGGTCTTTTGCCCCCCCCCCCTCCAAATTTTGGATTTTTCCAGATTTCTTGTGCTGCAAAGTTCAGAGATGCAGCTGAGTGTCAAGGAGATTTTACAAGAAGCTGAGAGCTGTATGGGAACAAAAGATGTTATGTGATCCTATCTCGCCTACATTCTGAACTGATGGGTTCGGAGTCGATCCCTCGGCTCCGACTCGGCACGCTTATGCTATAGAGCGAGGCCTCTAATTGGCTGAGCTATCTTTATCCCAGGATGCACCACCACTAATCCCCCAGATCTCGTTTGCCGCTAACAAGCTTAGACGTGGTCTCAACATTGGCTGGGCTAAGTACTATTTATTAGGCCTTTTCCTGTCACAAATTTCCTTACTTTGAACCCAAAAGCTGTTTTAACAGCTATTGTTGTTATATTAGTGTGTTTGGTGAATTTTTGTTAGTAAATTCGTGATTTTTTTAGTCAGGGAAGGTTTCCCGTTTTAGTTAGAGGGGCCTTCCCCTGTTACTTTGCTGCTTGTGTAATTTTCTTGGGTCAAGTACCCGTTTAAGTTAGAGGGTCTTGACTCTCTCTCTATCTTTTACTCTTTTTTGTCTGTCTACTGCTAGTGTTTAAAAAAAAAATATATATATATATATATATATATATATATAAATTTTGTTAAAGTTGTTGCATTGTACTGTCTTTAACCAAAGTTTAGTGTTGTTTCCATATAAATTGGTTCTTTGGCAAAGCAGTTATGTCGAAAGAACACAAACCCTCCGGGTTTAAGAAATGCACGAGGTATGGTTTTAAAATGTCCATAACGGACGACCATGCCTCGTGCGTCTATTGCTTAGGTGCTAAGCACTTACAAGAGTCGTGTAGTGTGTGCCACGCGTTCTCTTCTAGAGTCCTCCAGGAGAGGAAAAACAAATTAATCCTCAAGGGATTAATCAAGCCTTCCTTCGAGGAGGCTTTATCTTCCTCTCCGTCTCCTTCTAAAAAGAAGAAAGCATCGGCTCCGACCAGTCAGTCGGAACCGACTGCTAAAAAATCTAAGCAGACTTCTCCATCGGCTCCACGGACTTCGGAGCCGAGGTCGGAACGGTCTGCCTCGATGCCTCCAGCCTCGACCCCTCTGGTTTCGGAGCCGAGGTCTGGGGCATCGAGAGGCGGGTCACCTTCATCGGCTCCACTGATATTGGAGCCGATCAGGGTTACCGGCTCAGACTCTTCCCCCTCGGAGCCGAAGTCCTTATCGGCACCGAGGGAAATTTCCTTGAAACCTTCCTCGGAGCCGATAGTTGTTGAGTCCTTTCGGAGCCGGTCCCCGAGCCCTTCGGAGCCGATGGAGAAATCGGTTTGGGCCCGATCGGTATCCTCTAGGTCATCCAAGATGTCTGATTCGGACATCGACAGGGTGCTCCTTCGACTCTTCCAGTCTCCGGTGTTCCAAAAGCTAGTTTTGGCTCCAGCCCATTTGGCTTCGGAGCCGATGGTCCACTCCCCTACTGTGGTTCCTCCTCCAACAGCTTCGGCACCGTTGGAGCCGGTGCTGGTGGAACCTGTGGAGGTGTTAGGGTCAGGCCCGACCCTTGCTCCAACTCCGGCTCTAGGGTCGGAGTTCAGTACATGGACTTCTTCCTTCGGCCCTGGGGGGGAGGCTTCGGGATTGATGCTCTCGGTCCCAAGTCTCCCTCTTGGTGCGTCGGCGGCGGGAGTACCGTCCACTGTCGTGGCCATGGAGGTGGGACCCTCCCAGGATTCTGGTGGTCCCGCCTTCAGGGCTATGAGGAGCGCTTTAGCCAAATCTTCCTTGGCTACCTCCACTGTTTCCCCAGCTACCTCCCTGCATACGGAGACTGGGTCGTTGGCAGTCCCCCTGTCTTTAGACAGCGGAGCCCCCGGGCCTCAGGTTACCCCCGCTGGGGTTTCTCCCCCTCCTGGAGGTCCTTCTGAAGCCTCTTCGGAAGAACCCCCCAGGAAAAGGTCGTGCAAGAGGAAGCACGTTGACTCCCCTGATGAGTCTTTGACATCCGACACTGATCTCGATGATGCAGAGGGGTCCCCTAAGTCGTCCTCGGATGATGTCTCCTTTGCAGACATCCTAGAAGCCCTAAAACAGCGAGGCGGCTGGCAGTCCAAACCTCCCTCTGCTGATGAGTCGGTGTTCCTGAAGGCCTTCGGGGCTCAGCCCTCTGCCTCCTGGGTGTCTCCGCCCTTCGACGAGCTCTTGGATTTGATCTGTCGAACGGTGTGGGAACACCCAGACTCTGTGGAACCGGTGCCTGCTCGACGAAAAACAAATTTCTCTCGGCGCCCCCTGATAGAGAGTTCCTTACTAAAGGTGTGGCTGTAGATGCTTTGGTGGTGGCATCTGCTACCCAGCAAGATGTAGCAGAGGCTTCTACGTCCATCCATCCTCCTAATAAGGAGTCTAGGAGCATGGATCGGTACGGAAAGCGCACCCTTAGTTCAGCGGCCTTTACACTGAGGTCCTTGAACTACCTGGCGCACTTTACCAGATTTCAGAGGGATCTGATTAAGGAGCTATCCGATACCCTCTTGGGTAACCTGCCTGAGGAGCTGGCCCAGACGGTTGGCTCTCAGCTGGCTACAATATCATCCATTTCGAACTCGTCCATGAGGCTCATTTCGTATGCGGCCGAAGGGGCGAGTAGAGCTGTGGGTACAGGCATTGCTCTACGGAGACAAGCCTGGCTCTGCCTGTGTCATTTCGCGGAGGCCTTTAAGTCTTCATTTGCCGGCGCCCCCTTTGATGGGTCCTCCCTCTTTGGACCCAAGGTAAAAGATACACTAACCCGCTGTGAACAGGAGGGTAAGACTCTGACTGCCGTAGGGACACGATTTTCCACTCCCTTTCGGCCTTATCCCAAGGCTAAAAGAGGAGGGAAAATGTGGTTCCGTAGATCTCAGAAACCTTACCCCTCTCAGCAGGAAGGTTCTCCTTCCAGAGGCAGAGGAGGGGGAAATTCATCCGGAAGACGCTGTCCCAGAGGCGGCAGAGGCCCTTGCAACACTGGAGACCGCGAGTCCTTTCGTGGCTCTTCAGCCTTTCATAGTCCCTGAGGGATTGCCCGGCTGTGCTGCTCCGGAGCCAGTCTGGGGTCGTTTCTCGAAGCACCTGAAGGCCTGGGAAGGGATCACTCAGGACCGATGGGTGCTTCGGATTATCGCCGGAGGTTACTCCATCCCATTCTCTCACCCCCCCCCAGTCCAAAAAAATCCCGGACCCGCCACCCAGTCAACGGGATACCGCAGCCTCAGAAGTTTCAAAGCTGCTGCAAAAAGGAGTCATCCAACCGGTCCCCGCAGACCAGATCGGATTAGGGACTTACTCAAGATTCCTTTTGGTGCCAAAAAAGACCGGGGACTTGAGACCCATTTTGGACCTCAGCACCCTAAACCATTCAGTCAGAAAGTCCAAGTTCCGAATGGTCACTCTACAAACCATTCTCCCATTGCTGGAGAAAGGTGTTTGGATGTGCTCCATAGATCTCAAGGATGCGTATTATCATATCATGGTACATCAAGCGTCCAGGAGACATCTGCGCTTCAGCCTAGGAGGCAGTCATTTTCAGTTCCGTGCGCTGCCCTTTGGTCTCACCACAGCCCCCAGGGTGTTCACCAAGTGCTTGGCAGTCGTGACTGCTCACCTGAGAAGTCTAGGATTCCAGGTGTTTCCGTATCTAGACGACTGGCTCCTAACTGCCACCTCCAAGCATCTACTTCTGCGGAGCCTACAAGCCACTATATCACTGGGCAATTCCCTTGGAATCACCTTCAGTTGGCCAAAGTCTGTGTTGCGGCCATCTCAACGAATAAGATTCATAGGGGTAGAGATAGACTCAAACCAAATGCGGGTCTATCTACCTACAGACAGAATTCAAACCATACAAAATCAAGTTCGAGCCTTACTTCCCAGGTCCAAAGCCCCAGCCAGAATGGTCCTGCAGCTATTGGGATCCATGTCTGCCACGGTTCTTCTAGTCCCCTTGGCAAGGTTGCACATGAGAATCCTCCAGTGGCTTCTTTCAGCTCAGTGGTCCTTTCAGGAACTCCCTCTCAGTCACCTCATATGGATCACGGAATCTTGCAAACGGGACCTTCGCTGGTGGCTAGTGCCTTCCAATTTGGATCAGGGACGACCCTTTGTTCTTCCTCCTCCGGCCACTTTGACCACGGACGCCTCCCAGATGGGGTGGGGGGGGGCATTCCCTGGGCAGGTCAGTCCAAGGCAAATGGCACCCGGAAGAGACTCTTCTTCATATCAACATCCTAGAAATGAGGGCAGTACTCCTGTCCCTTCAAGCCCTTCACGATTATCTCCCTCAGGGCGTAATTGCTGTTCACTCAGACAACATGTCAGTTGTCTGGTACCTGAACAAACAGGGAGGGACCAGATCCTATCCTCTTTGCAGAGAAGCCATGAGAGTTTGGGAATGGGCAGTCTCGACCAAACGCTTCCTAGTGGCTACTCACATACCGGGCAAGTCCAATGTCATAGCCGACAGATTGAGCAGAACCATCCTCTCTCCTCACGAATGGTCTCTGAATATGACAGTTGTGAGTCAGATTTTCAGCGAATGGGGAGTTCCGTGTTGCGACCTCTTCGCGACTCCTCTGAATGCGAAGTGCAAAGAATTCTTCTCCCTAACCCCGGCTCTGGGGAAGAGCCCCATGGACGCATTAGTCCATCCTTGGCCCACCGGCTTGCTTTATGCCTTCCCTCCAGTTCCTCTCCTCCCCAGGGTGATTCAAAAGGCATCTCTCTTGGGGAGCAAAATGATCTTAATTGCTCCTTACTGGCCTCGTCAAGTGTGATTCCCCTATCTTCGGAAACATGCTCTGGAAGGTCCATGGTTCCTGGACCAGGTCCCAGACCTACTGGTTCATCAGTCGGGACTATTCCACCAGTCCCTACACATCTTAAAATTGACGGCCTGGCTCCTCCTCTTCCGACGATAGTCAGGAGTCATACATTGGATCCAGATGTTGTGCACATATTATCTTCGGCCCATAAGTCTGCTACAAAGAAACTGTATTCTAGCAAATGGAAAAGGTTTGCTATTTGGGCTCAACTCCGGGGCCTGGACCCCATTTCTATTCCCGTGGCAGAAGTACTAAAATTTCTGACCTCTCTTTTCAATCAAGGCTCTTCAGTTTATACTATCAAAGTACAATTGGCAGCAATTTCTAATTTTCACGAATCCATAGACCCACCTTTAATGAGCAACAGATTGTGTAAGACCTTCTTGAAAGGTGCTGCTCTATTAAGACCTCCGATTTCTCATCCTGCACCTCCATGGGATCTCGATATAGTGTTACGCGCCTTGACTTCTTTCCCCTTTGAACCGGCAGCTACCTGTGATCTAAAGTTTCTATCATGGAAGACAGCCTTTCTGGTGGTGATTACTTCTGCTAGAAGAGTTTCAGAGCTTCAAGCTTTGTCAGTGAAACCCCCGTACTTGTTTTTTCATAAAGACAGAGTATCCCTCAGACCAAATCCTTCCTTTGTTCCTAAAGTTTGTTCTACTTTATGCTTACAACAATCGTTAGAGCTTCCAGTTTTTTTCCCAAAATACTCTAACAAAGCAGAGTTCATATTCCACACACTAGATGTCCACAGACAGTTATGTTTTTATTTAGACAGGACCAAACAAACAAGGAAAACGGATCAGTTGTTTGTATCCTTTGCAGATAACAAATTGGGCAACGCTGTCACAAAGGTCACTATTGCCAAATGGATCAGGGACTGTATTACTCAAGCTTATATTTATTCTAACAAAGAGCTTACCACCTCTGTCAAGGCTCATTCTACAAGGGCTATGGCTACTTCGGTAGCATTTCATTCTAAGCTTGCTATTAGTGACATTTGTGCTGCGGCTACTTGGTCTTCCCCGCACACCTTCATTTCCCACTACAAATTAGATGTGGCATCTAGAGGACGAGCTTCATTTGGTTCCACAGTGCTCAGGAGTGTTTTCCAATGAACCACCCGGGATTTAGGTGCTAGGGACGCTGTCCCATCAGTTCAGAATGTAGGCGAGATAGGATCACATAACATCTTTTAGTTATGTACTCACCATAACTTCAGATGTTTGGGATCCATCTCGCCTACATTCCTAATAACCCACCCTCCTTCCCCCTTCCTTGGAGATCAGAGGATATCAGAAGGTCCGAATCCTGTTGTTTCATCTTGAAACATCTAACAATGTTATATAACCAAGTTGTGCATGTGTGCATGAATGCGGACAAACAAGATCTGGGGGGTTAGTGGTGGTGCATCCTGGGATAAAGATAGCTCAGCCAATTAGAGGCCTCGCTCTATAGCATAAGCATGCCGAGTCGGAGCAGAGGGATCGGCTCCGAACCCATCAGTTCAGAATGTAGGTGAGATGGATCCCAAACATCTGAAGTTATGGTGAGTACATAAC
This sequence comes from Protopterus annectens, assembly GCF_019279795.1. Lineage (NCBI taxonomy): Eukaryota > Metazoa > Chordata > Ceratodontiformes > Protopteridae > Protopterus > Protopterus annectens. The sequence continues at coordinate 45,315,859 of NC_056731.1, read as the reverse complement.
TAAAAGTTTAGTGCTGCTTATGCCAAGTCTGCTTGTGTTGTTAATAGCACAATAGGTAGTGTACTTGCTTTTGATGCAGAAGGCTGTGGGTTCTTCCCCCACAGTAGGTAGATGCATTGCTGATACTGTACTGTATTGTAAAGGGGGTGGATGCTGCAGTCCTTTTTGGTGAAGATACCTAGTAACTATGAACCTGTTATCAGTTTGCCATCCATTCCCTGTTGCAATATTACTAGCTTATCGTTTTTTTAATGCAACATAGGCAATTTATTCCTCAAGGGCAACAGGCACTTTATTTGTAGATGAAACAATTAAATATAAAGTTGTTTGCTAGCGGCAACCTCTTCATTAGTTACAGATTTCTTTAATGTGGAATTATTTAGATGACTTTTACTTCTTCAGAGATTGTGCATATTTACTGATACTGGTGGACTGTAGAAGTTTGAGTAGACTTTTAAGATAGAAATGTTGTGAATTGGGCAGTTTTGTCATTATTGGTGCATGCATTTTGTTTCATTGCTTACTGGAAACATTTTCTGAATTGGGCAATTATGTCGTTATTGGTGCATGCATTTTGTTTCATTGTTTACTGGAAAAATGTTCAAAACAAAATGCAAACATCCTCTAACAACTGTACTATATTGTACAAGGAATATAATTTAATACAATCAGGAAGGTGCATCAAAGACCATGTGTATGTTTCGTGTCCAAGGGGCCTATGATTTTAAAACAGCCCAAAGTTAATCTTTGTCTGCCACTGGCAAAATGTATTTTCTTTGAATGTGGGTTTCAATGCTGTTTCAATGATTGTGAGTTTCAAGGGCAGAAAAGTTTTAATGCTAAATCTGTTTTCATCGTGAGATTGCATTGCTTTATTTAGCAGATGTCTTAGTGTTTGTGCTGTAAAATGCCAAATAAAACCTTCAAATGAAGTTCAAATCCTAGAAGTAAAGCAGTATCACATTAGTGTTTATGGTAAATGGGGGGTGAAATAGCCCAAGTACTGGTTCATTGGAATGGCTGCAGGGCGAGGCTCCATTCGACCATGATTTTGTGAGGGGGAAGGGTGGCAAACTCAAAGACAGCCCCGGCTGAACTATACCTCTCAACTGTCCAGATTTTCACAGAATGAATAGATTTTTGCTTCTTATTTTTGGTTTGTTCCTCATAAAATGTGTGGTTTTCCAGCAAATAATTTAGGAATTAAGTCACTAAATAATGACAGACACTGAGTTTCAGACTTCATAACCTTCAGAAAAAATGCATGCTAAAGCAAGACCTGTTGTTCTATCACTTGTCTCAGTTTATACAACAATTTATAGTACTGCTTATATGTTCCCCCAGTATATTTGGCTTTGTCCATATTTCCTGCATTAACAGGTTGAGAGGTATGTGCAAATAAATTGCTTTATAGAATTAGGCATATCCAAACCTCTCAACTGTCCCTGATTTTGGCTCAAAATGTTGCTCTTCCCCTAATCATCCCACTGCAAAATGGCAAGTTTGGAAGAAAATGTGAAGGGCTTACAATTAAGAAATAACTGTAATAGTCAGTTATAGATTACTTTTATTTCAGAAATGCATGTAGATTCTTTTATTTTGTCAGCTGCTCAAGTTAGCAGTGCTAATATTAAAAAAGTGTCCCTTCTTTGACAGGTTCCCAGCTGTATTGTGTGGCTATTTTATATTTTTGCATCACATTTTTGGTTCATTTTTCATAAAATTGTGGGTTTTTTTGGCAAATTAGTGGCCAATCATTAAAGACTGAAGTTAGAAAATAATGACAGACATTTGAGTTTCATATTTCAGAAAATTCTTACTAATGCAAGACCTACTATTCTATTATCTTTCTAAGTTTATAAGAGCAATATTTAAAAATTGTCCTTATTTTTGAGCCTTTGTCCCACTTCTATGTATGGCTCTGTCCATATTTTTTGTTCTGAGGTTGAGAGGTATGACAAATGTGTCAGGGCCATCACAGTCAGCCAGATACATTTCAAATTGTGACATACTTGTTGCACCCCACTCCCCCATGTAGTGACTCTGGATGTGTCCAAGCAAGGCAAGGAGCAGTTATGCAGTGTAAATGTGCAGAGTATCCCCCCATCCGAGGTAGACACAAGTGCTACTTTTATTCTGTTCTTGATTTTGCAGACTGTTCTGGTTTCTGTCATATTTTTTATACTGTTGATTTATGCTTATTATTATTACTCAGAAAGTGCCTGTTGCTTTGTGTTTAAGTAGCAATGCTTTAATGACCATCAGGTAAGCTTGTCTGAGATTGTAAGATGCAAGTAAGCTTTAATAAGCATACTGTTAAAGAATTGCCAACATTGAAAGCCTTTCTGTTGTTGCCATGAAGAGAATACTTACATAACTAGATAATGTATAAGCCTTGGGTATTGAAATGCATATGACAGTATTTGTAATAAAGGACAGGATTACATTATTTTAAGAAGCTCATTACATTTGTTGGAGACTTGCAGTCACCTTTGCAGGCTTTACCTGTAAACCAAACAGAATGCCAATCTATCATGTGTGGTCCATTACCTCTACAGTAATCCTTTAAGCAATGTATCTTGAGCTTGTTCCTTGTTTGCTTTTCATTTTTTACTTTGATCATGTTTGCCCCCTGAAACAAGTAGATAGTTGTCAGGCAGCAGGTCTTTTTTGGATGAGAAACATTTTTACAAATGGGGGTATCACAGAGATTGCTACTTTCAGCATGTTACTTGGTACTTTAATAAAGCTGAATATAAATTCTAGTTAGAACAGCAGTGCAAGGAGAAGTGGTTTGAGTTGAGTGCTGCTTGATTTGACTGGCATTCCAGTAATGTATTTAAAAAGTAATTTATTTTTTCATGCCTCACAACCTTTTTGTTTTCATCTAGCTATTAAGTAAGCTGTCATGCAGCCAATGCATTGAAATATTTTTTTTCTTCTGTACTTCATTTTGTCTTGATTGGACTCTCATAATGACGGTTTGGCACCCAGGGCCGCATATTTAATTAAAGTTACAGTTTTTGTGGTTTTGAGCATATCTTCTCCCCTTTCTAGTTGGCCACACCCCTTCCCATTGACCACACCCATTCACCTGTCTCCTGCAGCCCCCCTTTGATTTGAAGTCACCAGCTGCCACTATTGAACAGGAATGTTCCATTTTGCATATCCACCCTTTCACCGATACCCACCATACTTCTAAACACTCAGAAAGAATTACCAAAGATCGTTGTGGTGATCCTGTTTTGACCCAGGCAAAGTTGGTTCTCACTTTTAATGGAATTAGCCCAAGGGCATTTACCACAAGCTTACTTGCACTCTGGATATGCTCACAGAGTTTCATGAGCAACTGTTGCATCCTACCTTGGAGCAAGTGCTACTGACAGCTTGGGTGATTCTGTCTTGACACCTTTTATTCACTTATTCCTCCAGGATGTGCAGAAGATATTAAAGAAGGGAAGAAAACCTGCATCTAGAAAATCTTAAATTTACAAGTGGATGAGGTTTTTAGGTGGTGCATAACCAGTATCAGAGGGGTCCAGTATGGTGTTGGCCTCTCAAGGTTTAAAATATATGTGTGTGAGCTGCTCATTGATGCCTTATCGTGCACATCTATCAAGGTGTATTTTGCAACCCTATCAGCTTGTCTCTCCATGGATGCCCTTCTTTCATCTCATTTTGAGGTGAAAGAGTTTCTAAAAGGAGTGTTGCATTTGAGATCCCCTTGAAAACAAATTCTTCCTCCTTGGGATCTCAGTTTTGTCTTCAAAATGTAGGCATAGGTTAACAGGTAACTGCTAGGCTAGCTTTCTTTGTAAGCCATTTTAAGCCTAGCCAATTTCCCTGTCAAAGGTGAGAGTCAAGCCCTGTACTTTGTGAGTCAGACACTTTAACCATTATACCAAACTCCCCTCCCTAATAGATTAGTACTAGACTAACTGCCCTTGTAGACCATTTTAAGCCTATCCAATTACCCCATGTGAGAATCAAACCCTGCATCCTTGTGTCTGTCAGGTAAATACCTTAACCATTATGCCAGCTTTCCACTCACAGAAATTGTTCATAGGCTAACTGCCCTTGTGGGCTATTTTAAACCTAGCCAGTTACCCCATGTGAGAATCAAATCCTGCACCTTGTGTCTGTAATGTAAATACCTTGGCTATTATGCCAAGTTTTTAGTATTTACCTTATCTACCTGTCTTTCAGGCTGATTTGAGGTTCATCACTTACAAAACTGTTTTGCTTATGGTGGCCCAACTTTACCTGATTTAACACAAGGACAGAATTGTTTTATGCACTAATTCAGCATTCATGCCAAAAGTTGTGTTTGAATTTGCTCTGAACCAAGCCATCAGTCTCCCAGTTGTCTTTCTGTAACCTGAAAAACAAGGGAGAGAAGATTCTGCAAACCTTGGATGTGCAGAGGCAGCTTAGATACTACCTTGACAGAACTTAGTCCTTCAGGAAAGCTGAACAGATATTAGTTTCCTATTTTGGGGCTAAGAAGGGTCAACCTGTCTCTATGCAAATTATTGCTTATTGGTTGTCCTGTGATATTTTTTGTTACTCCCACCTTGTTAAAAAACACAAAAAGAAAAATCTAGCAAAGCTAGACTTCTAACTGTGTGATACCTTAAACCGCTTGCATCCGAGGCCGCATGGGCTATATGCAAATCACCCTTTAAAGATATCCGGTGTTTCAGCTAAATGGCAATTCTGAATGTCCTTGACTTTTTCTTTTACTTTCATTTTTAAGTCCTTTTATGGACAATTTCAGGCCATTAAAGCCAAACCCCTCTAGCTGTGGACATGCATGTTTCTGCCTTCTTATGACATCAGCACAGCATAAGAGGAACATGTCCACAGCTAGAGGGGGTTGGCTTTTAATGACCTGAAATTGTCCATAATTTGACTTAAAATGAAAGTAAAATAAACAGTCATGGACATTCAGAATTGCAATTTAGCTGAAACACCTGATATCCTTAAAGGGTGATTTGCATATATCCCATGAGGCCTCTGATGCAAGAGGTTTAAGGTATCACACAGAAGTCTAGCTTTGGTAGATTTTTCTTTGTGTTTTTTAACCAGTTGGTTATCTGTGACCTTTGTACTCTTTGTTTTAGTTTGTTAGTTGGGATATTTTGTAGACACCCTAATGTTTATGGACATCAGCTGGGTATGACAACCCTGTGTTTCCAAAGGTCAAACATTTCTCTCATGCTGTGCTGATGATGTTATAAGAAGGTAGAAACATCCATGTCCACAGCTAGAGCGGTTTGGTTTTAATGGCCTGAAATTCTCTATAAATAGACTTAAAAATAAAAGTAAAAGTCATGGGCATTCAGAATTGTCATTTAGCTGAAACACCTGTTATCCTTAAGGGGTGATTTGCATATATCCCATGAGGCCTCTGATGCAAGAGGTTTAAGGTATCACACAGAAGTCTAGCTTTGCTAGATTTTTCTTTTTGTGTTTTTTAACCAGTTGGTTATCTGTGTGACCTTTTTACACCCACCTTGGTAAATCAATTCTAGGCAAGGTTAAGGCACATCCCCAGAGCCTTATCCTCGACCATGATATATTGGAAAAAAGTGGACCATAGAAGCATTCTATAGGCAGCATCCTGGTCCTATGTTCATACCTATGCAAAGCACTGCAAACTAGATTCTTTCTTACGCTCCAGAGTAGGCTTTGCAAGCGCAATTCAACAGGGGCTCCTGGATCCTTATCCTTCCTAACTCTCAAGCAGGGTAAGCTTTGGCAGTCTAGCCATATGCCACTGAACAGTGTGAATGATAAACATAGTACAGTTACACAAGTCCTACTTACCTATAACAATAGGTGCTCGCATTATAGTTTGATGGTGTCCAATCTTATGTTGTTGTTTGGCTTTGGTTGTTTATGTTGGTGTTTTGTTGCAGTGAATTGATTAGATTCATGCAGTTCTTGCTTCTGATCTTCATCCTCCTCTATTCTTTGTCTGAACAGCTGACTTCCTCTGATGGGACAAGCTTAGCCAATCCCCTAACACAGAGAGTCAGATTGGGGGGGGGATTCTGAGCTCTGGAAATCTGTCGGTGTGGGTTTGCGTGTAGGCACAGAACCCATATGCCACTGAGGCAGTGTTTAATTTGAGCATCTACTTTTACAGGTAAGTAGACTTGTGTAACTGTACTTTGTTCTGGATCAACACAGCCACTGCTCAGATACTTCCATTATTAATAACAGCAACATTTCCCTCATTGCTGTCTGATCAAAAAAGAATGTTGTAGCTTAGTTCTTGACCACTATAAAACTTCAGCCTGTATGAGTCAGCAGCACTGCATTTGACTACTTCCCTGTTATTATTCATCTTATGAATAATCGCCATTCTAGATGAGTTCATCTTGACGACATAGTTTTTTTAAAGGCAGCCAAATGTGATGCCAGAGTTTATAGAGTTTATTGCAGTGTAACAGAAATTTGATGTAAACTTAGACTAAAAAACAAACCTAACAGCAAGTGTGTCAAGCTTATGTAAATTACTTAGAATAAGTACAGAATATTCTAGAATATAATTTGGACTTTACATAATTTTTTTTAACGAGATGACTGCCTTGTTCTGTTGCAGTGCTAACTACACAGCAATATGAATATTGGCTGTAGGTGATAGTCACTGGTGACTTGACACCCTGACTCCATGAACGGAATGTCGGAATAAGATGGTTGATGCTGTTGCAGACTGCAGCTGTTTAGCTGTCATCATAACCATCATCATCATTTTCTAAACTCGTTGTCTTTCTGAAGGATCAGTGTGGTGGAAAGCAGAGCAAAATAGACCAGACTTCCTTATCCTTAGAAGCAGTCTTAAGGTTGTGTAGGAATACTAAGTGTTTTATGCAGGCTGAGAGATGCAGTTCGCGAGCATAGTGACTTCCTACCAGTGGAGCTATGCCTGGTACACATTCCAGGAGAAGCACTCATAGGAGGGGGTGAAAATCATACATCATTTCACACCTCAGCTGTTTCTTGTTTGCATGGAATAGCAGTAGCTGAACATTGAGAACCTCAGATTGCAGTGCTCCTCAAGTTTTCCATAGAGAGAAAACCGGCATTAATGTTGAAAATTGGTCTTCACTAGTGCATTTGCATAGCCCTCACAGTGTTATGGATGTAGAGTAGTTTCACTACTATTGCGGCTGTAACAATCTTAAAGATTGTTGGGGGGGTTGGTTAATTTAATTTGCAAGGGAGAGGCTGTCACCTGTCAATGCCTCTCCCCGACACTGCTTTAAAAAAGTTTTAGGGGTTAAGGAGGACTCCATTCTCCTCCTTAAAAAAATATTACTGTTGGGAAAGTTAAGGAGGTGAGTTAGCAGCTCCCTCGTTACTAATGTAGCTGAAGCAGTGACCTCTTTCTTATCATGTAGCCAAGTCTCTGTGTAGCTCCTACGGCAGTTCACTACAGGAAAACACTAGATCCTGCATAAAGATGCCACTCTGTATTCTAGATCCACATTTATGCAAGGTCCAGTATTCTACACAATCACTAGTGAACCCAATTACCCTGAAATGAAACTCATTCATATTTCTTGTTTCCACATATCACCCTATTAGCCACTACCCAAAGCTTATGATTATAGATAACGATGGAGACATAAATGGACCAGTAGATGGAGAGTTTCACCTGTATGATTCATCTCTCCCTTCCTCTCCACAAACCAGAACAATGTTTGTAACGCTCCATTTCTGCACCAAGTACTAGTGTACTTATTACCCTCTTCCGTCTCTCATAAACGACACCCCAGAATATGTAAACTATTTCACGTGATCTAGATTTTTCTCCTCCTCTCACCTGTAGAGTTTACTGTATTGCCTTCCAGGAGGCAACCATGACATGTGATTTGGAAATACATATTTTCATCCCAGCTAGTTCACACAGTCCAGTCATTTGAGGTTAAGAGAGCAGCATCATCTGCAAAGTGCAAAATGCAGTTGTCATATGCCCATACTGTATACTGTCCTGGATCTTGGCTGCACTTTGATATCCTGTCCAGGAAAATCGTGACTAGAGGAGAGAAATACAGCACCACATTCACAGAATCCTACATCCACTGTGAACAGATTTGACATATGCCAGAAGGACAGCCTACAACTCTTGACTCCTCAAATACTGGTGCTGATGGTGACTGTCATGATGCATCCCCTGGAACCTGTCCTACGTTAGCAGTTCTGAAGTACAGTCATACATGCATTCATGGTTACATGGTCCTTCTCAAAGTCCATAAACATTTGTAGACAAAACTGGTGAACATTCTTGACCCCCTTAAATATTTGTGGAAGGACTAATAGTTGCTACAGTGTTTCATTGTTATGTTCCAGTCCAGTCTACAGTGGTCTTCCTGAACCAGAAGCTTGCACCTTGGGCTGTTTAGGCACCATTTAAAAAACTTTGTACTTATGTGTGTACATTAAATTTGCGTATGTAGATAGATATATAAATATGTATGCATGTATGTGTATAAAATCATTGATAGTATGTATGTTGTGAAGTTACATGAAAACAAATAACCTGCTTGTGAACAGCTGTGTAGTCAGGCAATAGCATGTGTGCTGAACTGGCCACATAAAAAGGGAAAGGTGATAGTATTGTAAAAGTAACTATAAATGTTACACTGCCCTCTGGTGACAAACTGGAATTTGGTCATAGTGGAACTACTTTTCTGTAGGTAAATATTTTCTCTTGCACTGTTTTCTCACTGTAGTAGTGCAAACCATGTTTGGTGATCTGAATCAGGTCTATATTTTAGTGGTTTAGCCCTCATTGTACTGTTAGATGATCCTATGCGTAGCTCTCAGCTGTCCTGATTTTTGCAGAATGGCCAGATTTTTTACTCATATTTTTGGTCTGTTCCTCAAAATTAGTTTTTTGGTTAATCACCTAGGATTCAAGTTACTAAATAATGACAGACCTTTGCGTTTCAGACTTCATATCCTTCTGAAAATGCAAAGCAACATAAAATCTTTTATTCTAGTAATATTTTCAGTTTATAAGAGCAATGTTAAGAAAATGTCCCTATTTTTGGGCTTTTGTCTCCCATTAATTTTGGATTTGTCCAGGTTTCTTGTGCTAAGAGGCTGAGAGGTATGGTCCTATGTCATGGTGGCACCCTTCCAGACTGATATTATCACTTTGGAGGAGCATGTTGTTGATTTGTGGTTAGAACTGGTGTACCTTATTATATCTGAGATTGATTTCTCAAAAAAAAAAAAAAAAACTAAGAACTGCTGTATTAAAAGAAAGTAGTTACAGTACAAAGTATGAGCAACATTTGTGTAAATCGTCCTATAGAATAAAGTTGCTCTAAGTAATCTGTGTGCTAGTTGGTTATTTAGAGATTTTTAAAAAGGTAGAGCAAAATAACTCCCTGTTTAGGAAATCATTTCTTCATACATTTCACCACATTCAGGTGCTGCATTGAGTGCATTTATAGCCTGTGGCCAGGAGTGAGTGTAGTAATTTGTCAGTCACACCACAGACATCCCTTGGAGCAGCAGTGCAATACTCTGTTTAGAATTTGCTGCCAGTTCTCACTGCTGGGCTTGACATTCTACTCGTAGTCAGCTTTGTTTGCCTGTTAGTGTAAATGTGGCTTCCGCAATGGTGTGCTGGTTACAACTGTTGGATTATATGCACTTTATGCTGTTTTCACACACATTCTTGAAAAGTCCTTAATGAGATTTATCATATACTGATTTGGTTGTGAATCACAGTATTCAAGTAGTGCATGGATTAAGTAATCGGATTTCCATTAAATACTTTGAATATGATGATATCTGATTAGTTGTGTAATGTCCTATTACTCTGTATGTTGTCAGTGTGCCATGTAGCCTGAGCCAGGGAACTTTGGGACAGATAGGACCTTTGGACTAGTCTTCATACATAGTTAACATACAATAACTATAAACAAAGTAAATTTTGGGAGTACCTTTTTATCCTTTTAAATGAGATACAGTGCTCATAGAGCTTTTTATGTAGTAATGCAGTGTTAAATTATACCACTTCTACAAGACTTTCATTTCTTCTCCCTGTTGCCTGAAAGCTTTTGCTAGTGTTTGCTTTTCAGCAGTGCAAATAATCTATTTTTGTTCTGCATAGTCTTAAATTAAGTCAGTGTGGAATATATAATATATGTTTTCAGCCTTTAATATTCAAGACAAGAAAAAGGGATTGTGACTACTGGAGTTTTTTGAAGCTTCACTGTGATAAACATTCTTTGCTAGCTGTAATTCATACCATGAAGAGTTTGAGTATAAATGACTAATAATGGAAACTAGATAGCAACAAACAAGTACGTGTTAACTTTTTTTAATGTGAAACTTCTGAAAGTTAAATATGTGATTGTAGTGATTAAATGTAGAAATTGCCAAGCATTAAAAAGTCAATTTAACAATTTCATTAATACAGTGTAAATTTTATCAAATATTGTCAGGCTGACTTAGTCTTAGGTAGCTGTGTATCTGGTTTACACTTTCACCCTCTCTTTCTCTCTCGCTCGCTCTCTCTCTCTCTATATATATATATGTGTGTGTGTGTGTGTGTGTGTGTGTGTGTACATATATATATATATATATATATATATATATATATATATATATATATACATATATATATATATATATATATATATATATATATACACACACATATATACACACACACACACACACACACACACACACATATATATATATGTATGTATATATATATATATATAGGTCTACTTTAGATTGTCGAATTTACAGATCACCGAACCACAAAAGAACACCACTACACTGAAAATCCATTTGTGCGAAGTTGTACTTTGCCGATGTTTAATCGAACTGTTTTACGTGAAGCTTCAAGTATGCAGTGTTTATGTAACTTCTGGTACATCGTACCACTTGTACAGCATGGAGGGTGTGTTACGGTTTTGCTGATGATGCTTAGGAATGATTGCAGTCTGGGAGAGGTAATGTTTTCCTTATGTTGGAGAAGTATATGTTTAATGTGGTAAATCATTTTTACAGTGCTCCTGTGTTCTGTGTTGTTGCAGTGGTGATGGACAGGTTGACAGATGAGATCAGACAGGAGTCCATGTGGACTATGATGTTTCCGGATGACATTGTGATCTGTAGTGAGAGTAAGGAACAGGTTGAGGAGACCCTGGAGAGGTGGGAATATGCTCTAGAGAGAAGAGGAATGAAGGTCAGCAGAACTAAGACAGAATATATGTGTGTGAATGAGAGGGAGGGTAGAGGAATGGTGAGGATGCAGGGAGTATTGTTGGTGAAGGTGGATGAGTTTAAATACTTGGGATCAGCAGTTCAGAGTAATGGTGAGTGTGGAAGAGAGGTGAAGAAGGGAGTACAGGAAGGGTGGAGTGGGTAGAGAAGAGTGTCAGGAGTGATTTGTGACAGACTGCTACCAGTAAGAGTGAAAGGGAAGGTATACAAGACAGTAGTGAGACTAGCTATGTTGTATGGGTTGGAGACAGTGGCACTGACAAAAAGGCAGGTGTCGGAGCTGGACGTGGCAGAGTTAAAGATGTTAAGATTTGCTTTGGGTGTGACAAGGATGGACAAGATTAGAAATCAGTATATTAGAGGGTCAGCTCAGGTTGGACAGTTTGGAGACAAAGCCAAAGAGGCAGTATTGCTTTGGTTTAGACGTGCTGAGGAGGGATGCTGGGTATATTGGGAAAAGGATGCTAGCATGCTGCTGCCAGGTAACAGGAAAAGAGGAAGGACTAAGATAAGGTTTATGGATGCGGTGGGAGAGGAAATGCAGGCGGTTGGTGTGACAGAGCAAGATGCAGAGGACAGGAAGAAATGGAAACAGATGATCCACTGTGGCGACCCCTAACGGGAACAGCTGAAAGACAAAGTGCTGCTATATTCTAATTGGAGATCGTGGTACAGTGAAGATCGGGACATATGCCCTTTTTCTCACTGGAGTGCTATCTCTGAGTTGGTATATATAATTTGTGGGGGTTGCAGGGGTGGCGTGTTTCGGTGTAGTGGTGTCGTTCTTTTGTGGTTTGGTGATCTGTAAACTCGACAGTCTAAAGCTGACCCATATATAATAGGTGTATGTGTAATATGTGTACACATACACACACTTGTTTTACTGTGCATTACATGCCCTTTAGCATGTTAAACTTTGTTGCTAAAACAATAAAAAAAAAATGTGCAGCAAGAAGATTTCAGAATTTGTATTTTTTTAAAAGATGTTCTGTGACATATATGAATGACAGTTGTCTGATATGTACTGAGTTGTAATGCATTTTTTTTTCTTTTTTTTTTTTTTAAACGTTTATTTTAGGCAAGTTCTTCCCCTGCATCTTCTGTTAGTGTAACTTCTCACGTGCTTGGCAGTCATCTGAATCCCAGCTCAACAGTGACAACCCTAATGTCTCAGTCTGAAAACAGTCAAGCAGGTACAGTTTTTTTTTTGTTTGTTTTTGTTTTTTTCTCAGCTGTTGAAAATGAGTGATTTAATTTTTTTTTTATGTGAGCTCCTTGTAAGGGGGGGTGGGGTGGGAGAAGGGAACACATTACTCTGCAATATTGTTACTGCAGTTTTTTTTTAGCCAAAAGAAACGCAGTTGGAAGTAAATGCGCTTCTGTTTGGCAGAGTAACTGTGTACATTTTTAACTGTCTGAAATGTAAATGTTTGAGCGCAGCCATCAGCAGGCTGGAATGCAACAGTCTCTCCTGTGGCTTTTGTGATTGATGTGTTCAATTCTCGTAGATCTCTGCAGTGGAAGTATCACAACACAGTGTTTTGTCATGAATTGCTAAAGCTCAATTTGCATAGTTCATAAAACTGTATTAGATAAAAACTTTGCATGGAGCAAATGTTAACATGCTGCAAAGTAATTTATGTAAGAAGCAACATATTCTGTTTCTGTAAGGTTATAAATACTAGCTGAGTACTGTTTGTGGCACAGAATTCTTTCACAGTTTTAATGAGATACTGGATTTGCTTTGTTTCATTCCATCTATAAGGATTTGTTGACATGTCCAAGTAGCCATGCCTGTTGTGGGGGAGGGGAGCAAGCTAAGCAATTTACCAAGAATGAATCAGGCTTGTCTTTCCCCTACAAGAGGTCAGAAGGTCACATGACTCAGAGTAAGTGAAGGACAACCCCTTGAAGGGGCCATATAGGGTTGTTATTTTATAGAGAAGCCCTAGGGAATGTAACCCTTTTAATCCCTTCTAGGCTAGAAATGTTTTGTAAGCTTAATGAGCAACAGCCTTAGCTTTTTCTTGTTGTTACTTTGTGGCTGTGAAACAGGTTACTGCACTGTGTTGCATTGCTGCAACATACGAAGCACATGTAAAGTAAAGCTTATTGGCTTCATGTTGCATGTCAGTAGTGGTTTTACTAGGCATTTAATGTTTAAAAATGAATTAATATTTTCTGGAAATTTGCTTGGAAGGACAGCACATAAACTAACCAGATTTGCTGTGTATTGTATTTTGTAAAAAGTCACAAAATGAATCGTATTATTATGAAACAAAGAAGCTTGCAGTTCAGCTTGAACACAGCTGTGTTTAATTGCTGATGTTTTAAAGATCACAAGTGGTGATGCTGGCGAGATGGTAAGAATGTACAATGAATATGCTGCTTGGTTTGTTCTTGGCTTACATTTCTTTAGCGATGTTACATGTCATTACTGGTTGTTTATTGAAACATATTAAAAAGAAAGAAAAAAAAAGTTTCTTGCAACTTTAAACATTGAGCGAGCTGTTTTACTAGTCAAGGTGAATTTGCATTTCAGATCAAGAACTAGGAGACAGTAGCCATGCCCTTGTTGGTAGGAGCAGTTCACCAAGAGGAAGCCTGTCACCATGGTAAGCATTGTTTACATTCCAGAATCTAGGGAAAGGAAATGTTTTTATTTTATCTGTAATGTCTGGATTAGTTGATGGTTTAAAAATTAAACCTCTAATGAATGCCCATTCAGTTAGGATAGTACTTTAAAAAAAATTATTAGGTATGGGGAACTATGAGTAATACTTCTCTTTACTGCTGAAGAAGACATATTTTGACATCTGTGCACGTTAGGGTTTTTATGAATTACTTGTATCCCTAAATTTTGTTGTTGCAGCTAACAGTTTGTGTTGGTACATTAAAGTATTAATAGCACTTATGTAGGTCTGACTGAATATAGATTACTTTATATTTCTACTACAAAATTGAGTAAAGGGTTAGAGGTTAATTCAGTAATGTGGCTTTTATTATTTTCTGGCATGATGCATAATAACTGTGGACACTCATGATTGTTTCCATTTTCTTTACTAAACATGGGAATAACCTTTTCAGCAGCTCTCCTGTAAGCAGCTTACAGATTCGCTATGATCATTCAAGCAGCAGTGGCTTGGAGAACCTGCCTCTGGTAGCAACCAGCATAGATCAGTTTTTGGAGAGACAGTGGAATGAAGGACAGCAGTTTTTGCTGGAACAAGGCACTCCTAGTGACAGTAAGCTTTTACGTGACTTTGGAAATAAGTGTGAATTTTAATTTTTCTTTGTATATTATCATTGGATAACAAAATGTAATTCTTTCTGCAGACTGAAACACATGCAAGTACAAATATGATGTTTTGCTTTAAAGTTTGCAAAGCAATTTTTAAAAGTATAATTTTTATTTTTCAGCTTATTCTGTACATTGCTCTAAAGTATATTTGAATTAATTTTAGTGGCATTTTACAAAAAGCTTAATGTCAGTTTGATTAAATGATAATAGCTCAGGATTAAATGTAGGTACACCTTGGTATTTTATAGCAAGCAGCGCTGAATCATTTGTGTATTGAAGTGCTGTGTTCATTGCTTTAGTTGCAGTCAAAATACCAGTTGTTTAGCATGATTTTAATTTAACAGGTACATTTGTACGGTGTGGCATTGCTCCATGTTATATACTTCTATATCTGAAGTATGGTCATTTGTTTAATTAATGAAGTTTTCCATTTGTGCAAGGGGAAATTGAACATCATTTATTTTACATCATATTGTTCCATTATCGTGGTATCCTGAGGAAGGCACTTTTCATTCAGGGTTTTGAAAGATCTCAACTTACATGGTATATGGAGAGTAACATTTTTCATTCATTATCTTTTTCACATTGTAAGATAAATATAAGTTGCAAATGACAGCTTCTGGCCTTCTTTCTTAATTTAACAAACTGATCAGCTTGTTTGCAGTAAATAAATCATCCCTCGAGTTAGGATTTTATGAATGGCAGGCCGATGAAAATGCTAATTATGAGGAAATGCATGCAGGGATAATCCTTTAAACATGATAGCTGGAGGACAGGTTTAGCCAAGTCTCATTGCATCTCATTTGGGCACACCAAGTGTCCTTTTGTATACTGTTAAAAAAGAGGGAAAAAAACTAAATCCTTGGGAAATGACCAGATGGAAATACATTGGTAGAGCATCAGCTGTAGGTCTAAAGGTCATATGAAACAAATTGTACGTTTTAAAAAATGATTACTCATAGATCCTGAAAAAATATGTATACCCATATATGACCACTGCATTTTTTGCAAACACTTTAAAATAGCAGTTGGGTTTGTCATTGTTTTTCTTTATACATTTGTAAAAAAATCAGTGAGTGTACTTTTTCATCTGTATAGTACTATCAGACCATTATTATGTGTCCAACTGTAGTAGTGTACTGTTCCAATTTGGTTTCACACTTTCCTTCTGTAAATTGTACTGCTATTTTTTTTTAATATTTTTGCATGCAATGTCATAATATATTTTGTTGTAAATGTATTGAGTAGTACAGGGCTTGGCTTTCTAAACTGAAGTCACCTCTTGGTTGTTTAAAATACTCATTTAGTTTAACTAGTAATACTAAATGGGAGTTGAAATTATATTGTATTTCTGTACAGTGCTGTTTTATGTGCTCTGGTGATGATTAAAGCCATTTGACTGTTCTCACCTCTGCAGACGTGTTCATACTGCAGGGGAAAAGCAAGTGCATATGCATTTCCTGAGGCATTCTATCAAACCTTGTCACTCATAAAGAGATGTGGATAAGATGGGTTACAGAAAGTACTTTTCTGTGATTTGCAGTGACTTGCCTGTAAATGTCAGAAGTATCTTTAAAATGTCCCTCAGTGTTGCTTTTTGAGTGGGATTCTGAAACAATAATGAATAGCTTGGCTTGCATTTAACACTAAATAGTGATTCAAAAGTAGGACTCCAAACAGAGCAGTTATGATTAGTTAGATAAATGGTTAAGCCATATGATGGCTTAGTGGTGGCATTCTGCAAGCAGCAATCCTTTTTATTATTCCCCCCCTCCATATCCTGTTATTGCAGTGACATCTTGCATCCTTAAAAATAAGTTGAATAAGCCAATGAACTGTAAAATGTTCCTTAAATCAAATATGTGATGGTGTGATATTTTGTTTAGTCAAGGAGGCAATCACACCACCATAATTTGGGTGCTTTATGTCTGCTAATTGTACGAATCATGTATATGATGATCCTTAAAATCTCAAGGTAGCCCAGCCTGTGGCTCCGCGTTACTTAACATTTTTTTTGGGTTGCATATTGGGCCACTTGTAGTTGTGAGTGCAGACAACTTATGCCATGTTGCCAGTGGTGATTTTCTTATTTGCAATCCGGTATTTTTTTCTAGCACTTGGTGACATCTACCCATTTTCTTTTTCTTTTTTACTGCTTGTTGCAGGACCCTCTTTGTTTGAAAGTTTTAAGGGAAGCAGTTGGGCAAAGTTTACCAAATCCATTTATTTAAATCATATCAGTAAGACTGCATGCAAGCACTGCAATAGGCACAACTGATAGTTTAGTTGTTTATTTCCAGAAACCATCCCACTTTACCCTAAGTTGCATATTCAGCCTTTCTTGTTTATATGACATGAGACAGTCTCTCTCTCTCTCCATTATTTTTTCATTGTTGCTTTTATTTGTCTTTCCTCATCTAGTTCAGTTAAATTAGCACTTATGTGCTTTGCTGTAAACTGAGAACATTTTATGTACTTTGTATTGATCGGTAAGTTTATTGTTACGTGTTTTTATTCATTAACATTTAGTAAAATTATCGTATAGCGATATTTAATTTCTATTGTGGCTTGTCTGCCATTTTCTTCAGTAAATATATAGAAAAGATTAATTCCAAGATATTCTTTGATTATTGTGTATATTTTATGTTCTGTCATGTGTCTTAGAAATGATAAATTGTTACCCCAGAATCTGTGTATTTTGACTGTCACATTTGGGTGTGTGTGTATCATATATGTGCTGTTGTTTCTAGTCCTGGGAATACTGAAGTCCGTACACCAGCTTCAGAATGAAAATCGACGTTTAGAGGAACAGATCAAGATCCTGACAGCAAAGAAGGAGCGCCTCCAGCTGTTAAATGCTCAGCTTTCTATTCCTTTTCCAACCTTAACTTCAAATCCCTGTCCATCTCCACAAGTGCAGGCATTTTCATCACATGCTGGTAAGAAACAGCTTGGTACAGTTTTTACATTTTATGATGTAGTATACATTTTTTTTTATACTAGTGCATGTTTTTATTTGTGTTCATCTGAAAAGACAGTAAATGCATAGATACCTGCAGCTGTTGACTAGAATAACTTGAGTACCTATGTATTTTTTGCTGTTCAAGCTTTTTGTTTTACAACAGCCAGTAACATTTTGTCTTCTGTAATCCATTTTCTTGAGACTGCAGTTAAATATAGTGCAGATAGTATATGCAGTAAACAGACATTGCTGCGTCATTTGCACATATGTATTAATACATACATTGTATGCTGCAATTTTCTCATTTTAGAAGCCACATATATGTTGGTGTCACTACTGTGTTTTGTAGGTCTACAAATGTTAGACTTGTTCACATTCGTATTTCTGCACAAATGTCATTTGCACTTTTCTGTATGTATCAATTACATATTTCTCGCTTCGTTGATACCATAATATGTAGGTCTTCAGGTTTTACATTTGAGTTTCTGCAGAAAATATACTACACTACAGTACATTTTAACATCCCTAATAAGTTTTTAAATTGTGGTTAAAAATCTACTAACTCTGAAAGTCTTCTTAGGAAGTGGAATGTCAAAACAAGTGAAGTGTAGCAGTTATGAATAGTACAGTAGAGTAATGTCTGCATGTTTCTTTGTTTAGTGCCAAGCACGGATTCACTGAGTAACAGTAAGAGTCCACATCTAAGCGCAAGTTTTTTGCCAGAATATTCACTTCCTCCTGCAACTCAGGTGATTTTTCATTTTGTGAAATTAAAGCACCGAACCGAAGTGTAATCATACAAAGCAGTCTTGAGACCCTATTACAGGGACAGATTCATAGTGTTACAGTTATAATACTTGGCTTTATTAGCTGTAGTTTCCTGTCTTACCTCACTTTTATAAGCACCTGAACCGAAAAGTCAGTTTTATATTTTCCAAGATATTGTTTTATTCATGATTGCCAGTGTTGTTTTCTGAGATCATAATTTGGAAGAACTTTGAAATTGGTTAGCTAAGTGTATCCAATGTTTCATTAAAGAATGTATTATTCAGTTGCTTATAAGGTTATATTTTAAGGTTGTAAGAAATTAAGCATAAATCAGATGCTGTTATAATGTGCACAAGTTATATGACTTGATCTTCCATTTTACTTTGGCTCAAACCATAGCAGTAGTGATGCTTTTATGCATTCCTTGATCTGTGTGATTCTCAGTCTTACATGTTTATATTTTTACATGCTTCAATTGCTTTTCTGTTGTGTAGGATTTAACATCAAGTCGACAGAGCACCAGCAGTTCATCAGTACTTTCTACCCCACCCCCTACTGGGCAGAGCCCAGCACAGCAAGAATCAGGGGTCACAGGAGTTCAGCAGGTCAATGGTGTGACAGTAGGAACAATAAATAGTGGTATGCAGACTGCAACATCTACCATTCCAGCAGTGCCTGGTGTGGGTGGATTAATTGGAGCTTTGCCAGGTAACCAGTTGGCAATCAATGGAATTGTAGGTGCTTTAAATGGAGTTATACAACCACCAGTTACAGTGACTCCAAATCCCAGCTCTCTTTCTCATGCATCTGTGCCACCTAATGTAACCCTTCCATTATCAACTGCTTTAAATAGGTGAGTTTTTTTTTTTGGTAAATGTGGGTGTTATTTCTGAACAATGCATTTAAGACTTGTATTATTAGCCATGATTGTAAGTGCTCAACCTTGATATACTAGAGCTTTCCCTTATATAAATATTTAATTATTTCAGCTTATTTACTTGATTCATACTGCAGTGTTCTATTAAGTAATTTTAATATCCACAATTATGTGTCAGCATGTATTTTTTAATATGTTGAAATTTATTATTGGGACACTGATTAACTGTTAGTAATAAAAGTAAATTTCAGTTTTCATGAGCTTTAATTCCAAGATATTCTGTGATTATCATGTGTAATTTCAGGTTATCACCACGAGTGTATCATAATTTTTAGACCATCTGTAGTCATCCATATATAATCAAAACAGAATCTAAGTATAGAACATGGAGTAAACAAACAGTTTAATGAATAGTACAAGTAAGAAAAAAAACATTGTGAGTCAATCCAATGTTCTGACCTAAAATTCCATGAAAACTTTTGTGTTTTCCAGTCCTTTAACTTTTTAATGTTCTTTTTCTGGAAAAATAGAAAAAAAACTGTCATTAATATTACATTTTTGACAGTGATGCATAGAAATTAGCTATTTTACTTAATTGGCCAGATTCATTAACGCCTAAACTTAGTGATCATCCCTACCATATTGCTTGTGCTTTCGAGTCCCTCAGAAAGATTACAGTAAGTGAACACACAGTCTACACTTTTTGGTAACCTTTATGAATTTGCCTCGATATTTAAGGTTGCAAGAAAATCAGTATGAAAACTAAAATTAGGAGGAAGAAGATGCAAGTTATGCTTGTGTTGTCTGTTCACTCAGAATGGTGTATACTTAGTGTAGGCATTTGTGAATTTGGCCCAGTATCTTTAAAAAATGTTGAATGCCTAGTTCCCAGTAGCTAAAATTCTTCAATGTATGCAACACCTAAATGCTGACTGTTTTTGTTTGGATGAAGCCATCGTAGTGCAGATAAAATTTGAGATGTTTTATATTCTGTTTCGGTTGACAGATATGCTTACAGAGTAGTTGCCATTGTAGGTACCATTTTCTTTCCAAAATAATGAAATGTTGAATTCCTAATTGTCAATAAGTTAAATTCCTTGGTATTTATAACGCATTTATTCTGGCTATCGTTTAGATATGTTCTAATCAGAAGGAGAAAGAAGAATCAAAATTACACTGAATAGTAATAGCTCATCTAGGAAAAAATATTTCCCCAAAAACATTTAGAGCAACGTTTAGTTAACCTGAAGATTGTACTGCACATTAAGTAGCATATTAGGATATGATAATGTGGATGTTTGGCACAAAGTTTCATATTGAATGCCAAAATATAAGATATGAGATGTAGAGATGGCAAGTAATTATGCGCTGAACAAAGACACAGTGAATATTATTTGTGGTCATATAGAATACACTTAATTTCATAGAAGTAATGAACTTCCTTTACAAAACAAAATGTTTTAAGTATCCTGTATACTATTTTCCATATAACTTTGAAAGACAGCTTCTGCTCATATTAAAGTCTTTAGGAAGCACTGTACTTCACAGTTAAACCTTTTTATTAAGATACATCATGGCAGTTAAAAAGACTGGTAATTTTTTTCTGAAAGCTAATATGTTTACTTGTACAGAAACCAAATAAATTAAACTCTTGCATACTTTTAAAGTGATGAAAGCTGGAAAGCATAGTAAATCAGTACTAAGAATTAGTTGTTCACTTTCCATGGAGTGCAGGACATAAACACAAACATGTATAGCTTTTGCAAATAAGCAAAGACCTCTACAGGCCCCTGTGTGAAGGGATGTGCCACACTGTGAACGCGCACACACACATACACTCGCTAATTAAGTGTTCTAGTTCTGAGGCTACATTGTTATGGAGTAAAGGGAATGCCTGGCTTTGACAAAAAAAGCACTAGTTCACAGTATTTCCAGGTTAGTATCACCACTGAGTTAGTCTGGATAGTGTGAGAGGATTTGGGGGCACAGGAGAGCCCCCGCCCCCTAAAAACATGCATGTCTGTCTAAAAGTCTTGTTTGTTTCATCATAATTTTAGTTTTGATGTGCGTATTGCTCATCTTTGAAACTGAAGAGTTAGGGTATTACATTTCAACTGCAAACTAGCAAGTGTTACATTGTGTACCCACTACAGTTTTATTGCACAAGAATAATACAGGATAATATTAGAAAAATGTAAAATATGTATTTTTAAACTTGTTTGATTTTTTTTTTTTTAAGTGAAAAAGTGAAGTCTTAGTGTCATTTTATTTCACATTCATATTGATGCACAGGAGAAAATGTATTTGAATTTCCTTGATGGTTTCAATTGTCTGTTTTATGCATTTATACTACAGAGTAATTTAGCCCTCTGTTATGTTTTTAAAGCATATGGGTAATAGTCATGCCTGTAGATTGCAGCTATTTTTAAAAAGGAATGCATTTTAAGTTGTTTGTGGTTATTGTCATGTTTTAGAGAACTTTGATCCAAGTCAAACCTTGCATATTGATGAGATTGTACAACCTGAAGCCTTATTGCTTTCTTATTAGAAGGGTAGATGTAAGATGTGATTGGCATTGCGTTATTTTACTGTCATAGAACTTTTGAGACTAAACCTATGTTTTATTTAAGATAGGTTTTCTGTGTTATTACTTAATACATAGAAGTTTTCATATTGATCACTGCTGCAATAGCCTTAGCTGTATGGGATATATCCTGCCAAAGATGCAACGGCTAACCAGCTTCCAAAGCTTCAGGGCACCTTCCATGCGCCCAAACTATCAAGCAGCTTGACCTGAGCAGACCAAAAGACAAATTTGGGCACAAAGCCCTTCAGAGCTTTACTGTTACTGAAGAGTACGCTTCTCTGAAGCTTTTGAGGATCGATGATCAGCTTGTGCTTTTCTTTGCTTCTTCTTTGTCTTTTGGCTGCTCCTTTTAGGGTCACCACAGTGGATCATCTGTTTCCATTTCTTCCTGTCCTCTGCATTTTGCTCTGTCACACCAACCACCTGCATGTCCTCTCTCACCATATCCATAAACCTTATCTTAGGCCTTCCTCTTTTCCTGTTACCTGGCAGCTTCATCCTTAGCATTTTTTCCCAATATACTCTGCATCCCTTCTCAGCACATGTCCAAACCAACGTAATCTTTCCTCTCTGGCTTTGTCTCCAAACCTTCCAATCTGGGCTGACCCTCTAATATACTTATTCCTAATCCTGTTCATCCTCGTCACACCCAATGCAAATCTTAACATCTTTAACTCTGACACTTCCAGCTCTGACTCCTGCCTTTTTGTCAGTGCCACTGTCTCCAACCCATATAACATAGCTGGTCTCACTACCCTCTTGTAGACCTTCCCTTTCACTCTTACTAGTACTCGTCT
Source organism: Protopterus annectens (assembly GCF_019279795.1). NCBI lineage: Eukaryota > Metazoa > Chordata > Ceratodontiformes > Protopteridae > Protopterus > Protopterus annectens. The sequence goes on along the minus strand of NC_056731.1, from coordinate 45,293,302 downwards.
GTCACAAATCACTCCTGACACTCTTCTCCACCCACTCCATCCTGCTTGTACTCTCTTCTTCACCTCTCTTCCACACTCACCATTACTCTGAACTGTTGATCCCAAGTATTTAAACTCATCCACCTTCGCCACCTCTACTCCCTACATCCTCACCATTCCTCTTTCCTCCCTCTCATTCACACACATATATTCTGTCTTAGTCCTGTTGACCTTCATTCCTCTTCTCTCTAGAGTATATCTCCACCTCTCCAGGGTCTCCTCCACCTGTTTCCTACTCTCACTACAGATCACAATGTCATCTGCAAACATCACAGTCCACGGGGACTCCTGTCTGATCTCGTCTGTCAACCTGTCCATCACCATTGCAAATCAGAAAGGACTCAGAGCTGATCCTTGATGTAATCCCACCTCCACCGTAAACGCATCCGTCACTCCCACCGCAGACCTCACCGCTGTCGCACTACCCTCGTACATATCCTGTTACCACTCTTACATACTTCTCTGACACTCCCAACTTCCTCATACAATACCACAACTCCACTCTAGGCACCCTGCCGTATGCTTTCTCTAAGTCCACAAAGGCGCAATGCAACTCCTTCCGACTTTCTCTGTACTTCTCTATCAACACACTCAGAGCAAACATTGCATCTGTAGTGCTCTTTCCTGGCCTGAAATCATACTGCTGATCACTAATCATCACCTCCCTTCTTAACCTAGCTTCCACTACTCTTTCCCATAACTTCATGCTATGACTGATCAATTTAATCCCTCTGTAGTTACTACAGCTCTGCACATCACCCTTATTCTTAAAAATCGGTACCAAAACACTTTTTCTCCATTCCTCAGGTATCCTCTCACTTTCCAAGATTTCAGTAAACAATCTAGTTAAAAACTCCACTACCATTTCACCTAAACCCCTCCATGCTTCCACAAGTATGTCATTTGGATCAACAGCCTTTCCATTATTTATCTTCTTCATAGCTATCCTTACTTCCTCCTTGCTAATCCACTGCACTTTATGATTCACTATCCGCACATCATCCAACCTTCTCTCCCTCTCATTCTCTTCATTCATCAGCCCCTCAAAGTACTCTTTCCATCTGCTCAACACACTCTCCTCACTTGTGAGTACATTTCCCTCATTATCCTTTATCACCTTTACCTGCTTGCGCATCTGTACTAGCTTGGTCCCTCTGTCTAACCAATCGGTACGGGTCCTTTTCTCCCTCCTTAGTGTCCAACCTTTCATATAACTCTTTGTACGCCTTATCCTTAGCCTTCGCCACCTCTCTCTTTGCCATGCACATCTCCTTATACTCCTGTCTACTTTCTTCATCTCTCTGACAATCCCACTTCTCCTTCGCCAACCTCTTTCTCTGTATACTTTCCTGTACTTCCTCATTCCACCAACAGGTCTCCTTGTCCTCCTTCCTCTTTCCAGATTCGCACCAAACACCTTTCTAGCCATCTCCCTTACTAGCTCTGTGCTTTTCTTTGCTGAGTAGATAAATTCCCTTTGGGGGGAAAAAAAACTTCTATTTTCTTAAATTTTGTTAATTTTGTATTACTTGCCTCTTCAGGAAGGTTATTTTAAAGCTATGAGTATTATTTAATGGACTGTCTCGAGATGGTAATGTTCTTTTAATTGGTCTACTTATTTCTGTTAGAATAAAAGTACTGTAAACTAACTAAACATTTTCTGTGGAGAAATTGTTTATTTTTACATTGTGGGGCTGTTGTGTTTTAAAGTGCTTTTTACTGTGTTTTTTTCCTCAAAAAAGTAATTTTTGTATACTGGTAGATATACCAACATTTGCCCCTGGAAAGAGGCACCATTTACGGCTTGACCATGGAATTATACTACTGGTCCCATGGTCGGTCCTTCTTCCAGCTACAAAAAGAAAAAGTTAAAGAAATGGCCTTTGCTCTCAAAGTAACCTATCAATTTGCCTCAGCCACAGATGGGTTAGTTTGCTGTTGCCATTTGTTTACTTCAAACCACTCATCTTTTATCCCAGATCCCTCTGGTGTAGCACCTACAACCACTATGGATTAGGGGTCAGGCACATCCTCTGTGGCTGTTGGGATCCCCCTCAGTGGACAAAGGAGAGCCAATATTGTCAGTCCTGGGAGAGGGAACATAAAAGGTTTCCCTTTTGTGTCAGAATACTGTACCCACCCCTGGGGAAGCAGTTACTTCCATTAGTAACATGTTTGGGCCATTTTTTCCTGTAAAAAAAAGAAACCGAAAACTAAGAATGTATCTAGTCCTCCTCAAATTTCGTTGAATAGAAGTAGTTTACTGGGACTAGGTCAGGGGTTAATTCAGACTGTTGATTCTTCTTATAAATAACTTTCTGGTAAAAGAGGGATTCCTCTTTTCCTGAAATGATTCAAGATTCTGGATTTGAATAAGAAGATGCAGAGACAGGTTTAGAGATTTGTTCTCAGATTTCTGATAAGACTCAGAGAAGAGCTTAGTTTCTGATGCTCCTTGTGGGTATTTTTCTTTCTCTTAAGACTATTGCTAGAAATGTTCCAGTGTTTTCCATGGGAGAACACTTGAGGTTTCTCAGTCCCTCAGAAAATGCTATGATTTGGTACAGATTGATTTTCCAAATCTTACACCCATTCCTCCTGTCCTGTCTGCTTCAGAGGATGTGCGTATTACTGCCTGCAATTTTTCTGATACTCATCCGGCTGGCCCTAAAAAGGCAGATAGGATGTATAAAGTTTTTCATTCTTTTAAATGTTTATACACGGTTCCTAAACCTGACCCAGCAGCTGTAACCTTATTTGATTCCACTGCTGCTAAGCACTTAAATTTCAATCCTACTCTAATAAGGATGAGAAAATTATTGATATGTATGAGGAAAAATGTATTCTTCAGCAACTTTGATTTTCAGAATTTGATTCCACTGCTGCTAAGCATTTAGTTAATTCCAATCCTACTGTAATAAAGATAAAAAAATATTAATATGTATGGGGAAAAAGTGTAGTCTTCTGCAACTTTAATTTTTAGAATGTTGAATTGTCAGGCTCTTATGTTCAAGTTTTGTGTGAAAGTATGAGGAATGTTTTATGTACAGCTTCTTCTTGTGAAGAAAAATCTGTTTTAAATAACATAGTTTCTTCTACTGCACAGTTCACTACTCATTATGTGTAGCGTGTATGTGACTCTGTTGATTCTTCCAGAGCTATGGTCACTGGTATTGTTTTAAGGAAGTTTGCTTGGCTGCATTCTCAAAACCTCCCAGGTGATGCAAAATGAGATTTTAGATTCTTCATTAGATGGAGATTTGCTGTTTGGCCCTTGTGCTGCAGAACTGATCAAAAATTGTGATGAAAGGGGCAAGCTGATCCAGGGAATCTTTGAAGATTTTTAGCTCTCCTTTTCCAAATTGTCCAAGGGATTTTCTATAGCCTCATCCAGCTTTGTCAAAAAAGTAGAATAAGCAGCCTCAACAGGCTTCAGGTAAACAGGTGATCCAGTTTTGCGTATTTCGTCCAATTCAACCATGGTTTGTTGGTTTCTATAATATCCAACCTTGGCACTGACTCTGAAGCTTGCTCCTCACTCATAATTCCCTCCACTCCACCTTAGTACCTCAAATCTCGTTTGCCATCTGAAGACTTTGGTCATGTCTTATGAGGGCTCTTCTACAAGTCGAATCCTTTGTGGCATATTTCAGCTGTTTCTTTACTCCTTCCACTACTGGGAGATTTTTCTCTGCAGATGCTTAGGATTAGGGTATATTTTTGCTAGTTGTTTCTCAGTTTACACTATTTGATAGGATAGGCAGTTAAGCTGGTTACTTTTCTAGGTATTAGTGATTTAAGGAGTTTGCTACATTAGTGTGTGTGTTTTATCGTGTGTGTGTGTATGTTTTATAGATATTCGTATAGATTTTAAAATAGTGTGCATGTTTATTAGTTCATCTGTTATTGCTATTTTTGTAGAGTGTATTTGTTGTTAGCAAAAATTTTGGATAGTCTCTGAGAAAAAATGCCAGACAGGCAGGGGTTTAAAAAGTGTGCTAACTGTGGACACAGTCTCCTCCCAAATGATCCACATACATTGTACTTGTATCGTTTGGGTGCTGTCTACCTCAACACAGTGTCAAGCTTGTACTTCCTTTAGTGCTAGGGCCCTTCAGACTAGTAGGGATAAGCTTATAGTTTAGGGCCTTCTACCTCCACAGACAGGTTCTGCAATTACTGCAGCATCTACGTCATCTGCTGTCTCTTCTCCAGCCAACAAGCAGGAAAAGAGACCCAAAAGACCAGCAGAAAGAAAAGAAAAAGATAAAAGAATAGGAAAAGGATAAATCAGATCCTGACAAGCCGAAGAAATGCTCCCCGGGTCTGATGCTGCTGTCAGGGCTAGGTCCAAAAAATCTTTGATCAGAACAGACTGTTTCTTGGGTCTGTCCCTTGCCTTCTCTGTCCAGTTACTCTCCCATGCTCTAGGAGCCCGGAGTTATTTGAGACTCTATTCGGTGGTTTCTTCTACCCAGATTTCCAGGAGCCTAACCAATCAAGTTGTCTGTAGGATGATGAGGAAGTTCCTTAGAACATGAATCCTGCTTGGGGCTATCTCAGTAGTGTCCCTTGGGAATATACCAAACCTTTGTCCAGCTACTCCTCCTGTCCCTTGTCTGGTATCGGTATGTTCTTTGGACCCAACCTGTTCAAAAGTGCCTTATTCGATGCCGCCAGTCCGAGTTTACCTCAACTCTGGCAGCCTGCCTTCCTCTTTCAGCTCCAGCATGTTCGGATCCACAAGAGATTCTTAGCTGAAGCTTAGTGCTGGGTTTCAAGGGTATGGGCTGACAAAGAAGTTGTCAGAACCATCTCTACCCCTTGGGATGTTGGCCCTCATTAGCTTGGCTCCAAGATCAGCTTCATGGTCAAAACCCATCAATTCTGAGCCAAGATAAATGTTCTAAATGAGGATTGGAGGACCTCTATGGAGCCGATGGTATCTTCGACCTTCGATGTTTTTGAAAAGGTCTTATTGATGCCAAAGGAGATGATGTTTCCATCCAGCTGAGTTCCATCCAAACCCCATCAGGACTGTTCTTCTGTTTCTCATCACCATGTCAAATAGTGACAGTCGTTTTCACAGGTTTCTCAGGCTGCATGCTACATTAGCTCCTAGTCTGTTTTGAAACCTTCTGCTGTCCTACCAGAACCAGTTCACAAGAAACAAACATGCTAGCAGAAGCACACTGATCTATCCCCAGAGTCTTTCACTGAAGACATGGGGATGAAGATGAAGACTCTCATAGATCCTATTTCGAAAACTTCACTTTCAGTTAGATCCTTGAACTGATAAACCAGAGAAGGGGATGGTCCACTGATAATCCTTTACCAGAGGAGTCTGTGGTCCTTGGAAGCCTCTGGTTCTGGCTCAGCATCGTCCTGAGTGGTACCACCCATTGATCTCTTCATTAACCTTATGGTTCAATGGGCATGGAAGGACCCTGATGTGGTGGAAGCAATTGTCAAAAAGTTGGACAGGATATTGGCTGCATCAAAGGAAAGGAAACATTGGAGTAAAGGTCCACTGGTAAGAAATTTCCTTGGTCTGCCTACCTAACAGGGAGTCTAGGGCTGTGGACTGGTTTGAGAAATGGGCGTATGCTTCACTGACTCGCACTTAGAGCACTGAATTATTTGGTCCATGTTACTAGATTTCAGAAAGACTTGACCAAAGAGCTTTACAAGTCTCTGTCAGGTAATCTGCCTGCAGATGTTCAAAGGATCATGGACTCTCAGCTTTCTAACCTTCAGTCTACTTCCAGTGTAGACATGCGACTTCTTTCTAATGCAGCTGATGACATGGCTGAGACAGCAGGCACTGGCATTGCCAGATGTTGACATGCCTGGAGGACCTTTTGTGATTTTGCGGAATGCTTTAAGTTGTCCTTTGTCAATACCCCCTTTCATGCCTACACTGTGTTTGGGCCAAAGTAAAAGAAACATGAAGCAGGAGTCACTAAGATGATAAGACACACACTGCTGTGGGAATCCATTTTCTCTACCCCTTAGTAAACCTTTTCAAGAAATCAGCGTGAGAGAAAAGTAAGTCACAGAGTTCTTATCAGGACAACCCTGAGGATAGACCTTCTCATGGCATTGGAGGAGGCAACTACAGATGATATCTCCCTAGAGGCATAGGCGGACCACACAACCATGGCTTTTGAGGTCTCTTTACCGAGAAGCCCTGTCAGTGCCCCTGAAGGGTTGTTCACCTCTTGCAGTCCGGAGGCAGTCAGAGGGTTCTTATCCATGTACCCACAAGCCTGGCAAAACACTACAGATTGTTGGGTGCTAAGCATAATTTCCAGAAGGTGTTCAGTTCCCCTTTCCCTTCCTCCAGTAAAAAAAAAAAGAAAGTTTCAGATGTTACACCTAGTCATTCGGAACTCTCTGCAGCAGAAATTTCAAAGCTGCTAAGAAAGTAATCCAGCCCGTCCCCAAAGACCATTGATTCCAGAGTTTACTCAAGGTCCTTTTTAGAATCCAAGAAAACAGGATACCTCAGACCCATTCTAGACCTGAGTCATTGAAACCAGTTTTTGAAACTGACAAAATTCCAGATGGTCAATTCAGTCCATTTTGCTTTTACTGAGGAAGGACGATTGGATGTTCTCTATGTACCTCCAGAATGCATACTATTATGTGAAGGTAGAGAAGCATTCAAGGAGATTCCTCTTTTTCCACTTGGGGGGCCAAGCATTATCAATTCAGACCCCTGCCTTTCTGTCTCACCACAGCCCACAGGGTGTTTACCAAGATAATGGCAGTGCTGCACATTTTTCACTTGCTAGGGATCCAGGTTTTCCCCATATTTCGACGGTTGGCTCCTAACTGCTACCACCAACATCCTGCTTTTTGAATCATCTGGACCTTCTGTTCTGTCTGATGCAAGATCTAGGGATCACAGTCAATCTACCCAAAAGTTGTCTTGTCCAGACTCAACAAATTATCAGATGTCACCTGGATTAAAGTTTACAGATTGCCAAACTCTCCTGCTTTAGATTGCTGTCTCTACACAAAGTACTCCATCACCTTTCTCCTCCGGCAAAGCTAATTCTTTGCCTTTTAGATTTAATGGTTCCACTAACCAGATTTTGAATGAGAGTGCTTCAGTGGACATTAGCATTGTAGTGATCCAAGCCCATGGTTGAACCAGACAAAAATCAGACAACTTGGAGCTATCACTGTGGTGAGTACATACTTTTTATTTCAATAAGAAATGGCAAGGGGGTTCCAAAATAATTCTCAGACCTCCTAAAACCAAAGACAGTTCAGCAAGTCTAAATAACTGTTCAAGAGACATTGTGACACCCTCCCACCCTGTCCCTGTTTCTCTACTAGAAATTATAAATCTCTATTTTTCTCTTTGGCAAATGGGGTCTGAAAGTCAGTCAGCAGTGTTCCAGATGGCAGTAGAAGGAAATTCCTCCTTCCCGGGGGGGGGGGGGGGGGTCAGTCCTCATCCTGCATATCACTGTCCCAAGGAATGATAGAACCAGTTCTTCCATCACATATGGGGAAAGGGTTTTATTCAAGGATTTTCCTAATGCTAAAGAAAGAAAATGCTTGGGGACCAGTTTTGTCTCTTTCTTTTCTAAACCTGTTTGTGATAGTGGTACAACAAACAAACGAAACGAGGAGCCACCAAGCTGATGAACGCCAATAAAAGTTGTTGTATCACAAAATGGCACTTTATTGGGCCAAAAATAACGAAGATAAACACCAGATGTAAAGCGCTTTTCGTTTAACTCCTGTTAAACTTCCTCAGACAGTTACAAAACACTGACATCACTTCCTTTTAAATAAATACTAGTCTTAATACTAAATTAAAAACACCCGCTCACAATTAATTCATTCAACTACCTAAAACGAAGAAAAAATGAAGCAAATAAATGCATGAGTATATAAAATCAAATAACTGAATTCAGTGATCACTTATATAAATACATTTTATACTTATTATTTAAAAACCATGAATAACATATATTCAAGGGACCATAAAAAGATAATGTTATAAATATAATATTATGAAACCGTTAATAAATATGGATGCCAGGCATAGGAGGACATAAGTTTAAAAATATGTTAAAACATGTTTTTTTTTTAAATATTTTTTTAAAAATATATTGTGTACATGATATAAAATGCGATACAGTAAAAAGATGCCAAAGAGGTAAATAATGGCATGCAAAAGGTCCAAAATTATTTCCAGACAAAAAATGATGATGTCACTATGTAAAATAATTTTATTCCTTTCTAATGCCTTAAGTTTTAATATGGGGGTAATCGTGCTACGCTCGTTTATACCAGGCCACATATCAGCTTGTGTGGTTGCCATTTTAATTCTTTTAATTCTCGCTACAAATCCCAAGGTCTCCTGTCCTCTATATCTATGTGGTCAATTGCCATGAAGGAGAACTGGTGTTCTTTGCATTCACTAATATGCTTAGCTAGTACATTATTAGACTTATTTTTCTTAATGGCATATTCATGCTCATATATTTTTTGGACAAACTGTCTTTCTGTTTTCCCTATATAGAATGTTGGGCATGAATTACATGTGGCTAGGTGTACTACTACTTTGGATTTGCAGTTGTACTTGCCATGTAAGAAATACTTCTTTTTCCTTACATAAAACACTTCCCCTGTTTTTATTTTGTGGCACCAATGACAAGCTCCACATTTAGTCATACCTGACGTGCCATTCCTAGGCGAACTATTCCTGTGTTTTAAAATATCCTTAAAACTTATACCTTTTCTAAAAACAATTTTAGGTATTTCACTAATATGATTTCTACAGTAGGAATCTTCCATGACAATGTTCCAATTGTCCATAATAATATCTCAAACCATATTATGTTCTTGAGAAAATGTTCGGACAAGTGCTTTAGAAAACATAGTTTCTCTTATTATGTCAATGCTGTTATCATTATTGGAAACACTGTTACTAATATTAGATGAAATGCTACGATTATGTTCCACCCTTGATCGACTAAGAATAGGTTTAAAATGTCAATTCTGTCTTTTAATGGTAACTTCTTGTGTAAGAGTTTCAACTAGTATTTCTGGATAACCTCTATTTAGAAACATGTCACGTAAAAAAGCACATTCCTCTTGAAATGGATCAAACTCAGTGACCATCCGGGCTGCTCTTAGTAATTGACCTTTGATGACAGACTTTTTCTGATGCTCCGGATGGCAACTGCTGTAATGTAGCAAGCAATTTGAATAAGATTCCTTCCTGTAAATCACAGCAGTATACATTTTTGTAACATTATTTTTCATAAGATGTACATCTAGGTAATTCATATGTTCGACATTAATATTCTATATAAACTTTAAAAAATCAGTAGTTGTATTAATATATGTTCAAAACTCATTCAAACTATCAGCTGTGCCACTCCAGATGATACTAATGTCATCTTGAAATCTATGATATGATTTGATAAACACTTTATATTCACTATTAAACACGTAGTTCTTCTCCCAGAAGGCCATAACTAAATTAGCATACCCCCCCCCACATGGTGACACCATAGCGATGCCTTTTTTCTGCAAAAAATAGTTTGTTAAAAGTTATGAAATTGTTATTTAATACTATTTCTAATAATTCCATGATTAAGTTCACTAAGTCATGTGTTATATGATGAATTATAAGCATCTCATTAACCCATTCTAGCCCCATAGTTTGTGGAATCACTGTGTATAAATCACATACATCTATAGTAACTAGAATGTAATTGTGGTCAAACTCAGTGTTATTCGTGTGCTCTAAAAAGGTCCAGGAGTCTTTGCAAATCTGTTCCTCTTTCTCCAGGACCTTTTTAAATTCATAAATATATATATTTTGCACATGCAGAAGTAATAGAGTTCCTACCATCAACTAATGGTCTCATGGGGGGAGGTTATCTATATTCTTTTGAATTTTGGGGGTGCCAAAAAAAATTGGGACTCTGGGAGTTATAATGTTAAGATAGTTGTATAAGTCTAGGGTGATACAGCTTTCCAAAAAATGTCATTAATTTGCCCATAAAGTTTTCTATAAGCAATATTCAACTCATTTAATGACACTTCAACATACGTATCTGTGTTTAATGTCTCGAGTAATTTGTCTTTATACATATCTTCACACATAATGACTGCTCCACCTCCTTTGTCTGGTTTCATAATTCTTATTCTCTCTTCTCTTAATTTTTTCAGAACATTTAGCTCATTATCACTCAAGTTATGTGTGTGGTTTTTTGATGTTGTGTTAAGTGCATCTAAGCACTTTAATTCCTGTTCACACATTTTCTCATACAACATTAATTTAGGATGTAAGGGGGGTTATATATACTGCTGATGTTAAACCTAGTATTCACATTATAAATGGCATCTTGGTACATTAAACTAAAATTGATTTTCCTTAAAAATATTTTAATGCCAATCATAGTACTAGTAAAATTTAAAAAATTAGTTGGAACAAAAGTAGTTCCCTTGGATAAAACATTTGCTACTTCTTCACCCACATAAAATTCAGAGAAGTTAAACACCTTAAAATCTCCCTTTGTGTTCACTACAACATGTTTATCTTTTTCATTTATTATATTTTCAGCTTGTTGAATGTTGCGTGAAACACCTAAATCATCAGTCCCAATTAATACATAATTTAAGTCCTCCATTGTTTGTTCTTTGGCCTGGCCCCTTGAAACCCCACCTCTTCATTATGAAAATTAGGATTTTTATTCCTTAATCTTACAGATCTTCTGAGTCCAGGAAATTCTAGTTCATATAAGGAATCGGCTTGCTGAACAAATTCTCTTACAGCACTATGGTCAGTGTTATTGCTGCCAGTATTATTATTGTATCTGTATCTTCTTTGATGTCCGGGGGGCTTTGGGTATGCTAACCCATTTGCATATTGATTCAAGTCTCTTTCCAGTTTCTTCATTTTACCAGTTTTGAGTTTTAAAATATGCTGGTCAATACTATTGTAAATACTCAACATTTCATATTTAGTATTTTCAAATGCCAAATCTTCTCTGATGTCCCTGTCTAATGCTGCCAGTTCATGCATAAAGCTCATCAATATCTAATTCATTATATTTTATCATAATGTTAAGTAACTCTTTTCCACTTCTGTCAAATAGTTGCAATAATTCTAAGTGGAAAATTAGTTAACCCAGTCGGGTACCACCAAAAGCGCAACCCTTTTGGAATGATATTTTGTTTAATACATTCCTTGAGATATGCATTTTCTAATTGCAGCTTCCTGCATTTAGATAATTTAATATAAAATATTTTTAAGTTTACTTTCTGTTAAATTAGTACCTTGTAGGTGGCAAAAGGCAAATGCTGAATCCAACCATTAATTTAAAATTAAAATGGGTATTTCGCTTCTACATCCGTTAATATGGCTGGAATCCTGCCCCATATTATGAAACCATGCTCCTTGCTGACCATGAACATCCATATGTGAACGGTGGTCGTTTCCACCAGCTGAATTGTGAGCAGGGGGATTTAGACTCCCCAAACATGACGATGTTGCATTAAAATCAAAAGTCGTGCTGTTCCTTAGCATCTGCACACCACTAGAATGAGAATTAGATCCAGAAGGTTGAACTCGTTCATATAATCTATCCACTCGCTGGGATAGTTGCATGATTAATGCTGTACGTTTCTGTACTGACCCTTCGGTCCTTCCATTGTTGTCCTCAAGCTGTACGACTACCTCAGATTCGTTAGAAATGGACATACTAGCGAACAGTGTCTTACAAACCACTACTGGTGCAACAAACAAATGAAACGAGGAGCCACCAAGCTGAAGAACGCCAGTAAAAATTGTTGTATCACAAAACGGCACTTTATTGGGCCAAAAATAACGAAGATAAACACCAGATGTAAATCAATTTTCGTTTAACTCCTGTTAAACTTCCTCAGACAATTACAAAACACTGACATCACTTCCTTTTATACAAATACTAGTCTCAATTAATACTAAATTAAAAACACCTGCTCACAATTAATTCATTCAGCTACCTAAAACAAAGAAAAAATGAAGCAAATAAATGCATAAGAGTATATAAAATCAAGTAACTGAATTCAATGATCACTTATATAAATACATGTTATATTTATTACTGAAAAACCATGAATAACATATATTCGAGGGACTAGAAAAATATGTTATAAATATAATATTATGAAACAGTTAATAAATACGAATGCCAAGCATAGGAGGACATATGTTTAAAAATATGTTAAAATCATTTTTTGTCTGGAAATAATTTTGGACCTTTTGCATGCCATTATTTACTTTTTTGGCATCTTTTTACTGTATCGCATTTTATATCATGTACACAATATATTTTTAAAAAAATAATAATTATCTTTGGTCCCAGCATCAACATGCTTTATCTTTTCAAAACCCAGTGCTGGGGTTTGTCCGCAGAGAACTATTTTGGTGGAGACAACAGATATCCTTAAATCCAGGTTTCTCCTTCTCCTTCCCTGCTCCAAAGCAGTCAGTTACCACCGAAGCTTCGGACTTTGCTTGGGGAGGAATTTCTGGTGTGGGACACCAAGGACACATGCAAGCATATCTAACCATATCCTGGGTACTTTTATAGATTCAGAAGGAATCCCCCAAGATGTCCTTCTATTCTCATGTTGCAGTATTCATAACAGTAGGGAGGTCGCTGCCTGTAGCACCAGACATCCGGCCAGTGTACAAAAGTCTTAGGAGCACGGGTACATGCTACGTTGCTTGTCTTGGCCATAAACTGATGGCGATAAAAGTGACATCTGCACGTATCCCCTTCGGAATTTTTCTGCTGCAGTGATCTGTGGACCTCCAATCACCAGCTACAGGAATCAGTTCATTGTTTCGGCCGTCCGATACAGATATGTACCCCTTTGGGTTTTTTATTGCCTTCTTTTGCTTTTCAAATGCACATGTCAGCTAGGAAGGGAAACTGTACTTGTGGAAGACAAATTCCACATAAGGACACACACAATAAGTGTTTATTCTGCTTAGGTGAAGACCACGACCATACGTCTTGCGATAACTGCAAGTCGTTTGTACCTAAAACATTTCACAGCTGTCTGGCTGCCTTAAAGCTGTATTTAGCAAATCAGAGGGTCCAGTATCTAGCATTAGGTATGGAGGATGAGGTGTAGGCACCTTCAACGAGCCGCCTCAGAAGAAGGTCAAGAAAGTTAGGCCCGAGCGCCCATGCTGTACCTCAGGAGTCCAGTGAGCCTCTCGAGGAGGATGTTAGCCCAGGGTCTCATCATTTGCCTGTTTCACAGCTAGAACCGGGAACCTAGGTGGAAGCCGGTTTGGTGGAAACACAGAGTACGTCTGCTGAGGTAGATCAGCCATCAATCCCTGATGACGAAGGGGAACCATGGCTCCGGACGTTTGCTGGGCCTACTCTACTCCCTCCATCCTCTCAGGCGTTGGCCTCTAAGTCAACATATCCCTCTATTCCTCTGAAGAGGAAACAGAAATTAAAACATAGGGAGCACAAAGAAGCTGAACCAGCTCCTGGATGCGAAGTTTTTTCCCAACTTCTTTTCAGGGCCATCCAAGACCTTCAGTCTCAGGTATCTCTTCCAGTCACTACTCCTGTACAGGCCTTAGAGGATTTTGAAGAAGAACTCTCTTCCTCTGATGAATCTCTTACCTATTGCTTCCAGATAGAATCCCCCAAGGACTTCATTACCCCTGAGGAGGAGGATTTTATTAGTCCTGAGTCTCCAGGAGAGGAATTCTCCTTTGGGGATACCATTTCCCTGATGAGAGAGAACACTTTAAATCAACCACAAACACTTAACACACCAAGCACTTTATTATAAAGCTTTTGGGTCTACACCCTTCATCAATACTGATGAAGGGTGTAGACCCACACCAAGCACTTTATTATAAAGCTTTCGGGTCTACACCCTTCATCAATACTGATGAAGGGTGTAGACCCGAAAGCTTTATAATAAAGTGCTTGGTGTGTTAAGTGTTCGTGGTTGTTCGATATATTTTGGAGCAGTATCACCAGAGTTGACTATAGAACACTTTAAATGGCAGGCCTCAGATGTCTCTGAAACCAGAAAGAGATACTTTGAATTATTGCATATGGACCAGCCTTCTCCATCTGCAGTCCCTCCCCTGCTCCCAGCCTTTCATAATGCTTTTCTGGTGGCATCCCAGACCCCTGACTCTCAGCCCGCAGTTTCAAAGTGGCCAGATAGATTCTATAAAGTTCCACAGGATACACAGTTCCTATTCAAGAAATCCCCTACAGACCCTGCTGTCATTGCAGTGTCAGCAGATAAATCATCCAGACAGCTGCCCTCTACCTCCCTGTTCCCTACTGCCAAGGACAGCAAATTTATGGATAGATTAGGGAAGAAGGTGTATACTACTACTACTGTAGCCATTAGAGCCCTAAACTATCAAACTCACATAGCTAGGTTTGTTTTAGATACCCTATCTAAAGCCTCTGCACTCATTCCAGATGTGCCAGACTCTGGCTAATTGACAACTCTCTGCCCTACTCTCTACTGCCTCTCAGGTGACCAGGCAACTCCATAAAGTGCAGTTACGATGCAGTAGAGGCATCTTCCAAATCTGCAGCTTCAGGTTCTGTCCTGAGACTGTATTCTTGGGTGAGACTACAGCCGCTTTCTATGGATGTCCAGACCAAATTGCTAGATGCATATCTTGATAATAAGGGTCTTTTCGATGCAGCTTCTACAGAGCTCCTTAAATCCCTACAGGATAAAGGCAAGGAGCTACAAAATCTGAAACATTTGCTAGTCTCTCCTATTCCTAGATGTCATAGGAACTCCCCTCAAAGGATCTCCTTTGTTAGGAGGCAGTCATCTCTTTCCAAAACCCAACAGGGCAAGGGATGGAGGCAACCTAGGAGACATTCCACTCTTAAACTTCTGCTTCAACCCCAACTCCCTTTCAGAGGCAGCCTGACCAGGACAGAGCTCCTCCACTGTGACTCAAACCCATTACCCAACTTCACTCCCTTATCCCTCCGCCTCACCCTTTCCCTACTCTCCTGACGAAAAATAACCTCAGAGGCTGGGGTCCTTTCCATCATCCAGAAAGGATACTTTGTCTTGGTGGACACTTCCTGTCTTTCAGGGGATACCCCAACCGCCCACAAATCAGCTTCATCTCTTCCTTCCAATTGTAGAACAGCTTCAAGCTCAGGGCACCATAGAAAGAGTACCTCCAGAGCAGACAAACAAGGGATTTTACTCCAGGATGTTTTTGGTTACAAGGAAAGATGGCCCTTGGAGGGCAATCCTGGATTTGTCTGTACTTAATCTATTCCTCAAGGTACCTACCTTCATAATGCTCGCCTTGCATCACCTCGTACCCCTCATCCCTTACCAAGCCTTCATGGTATCCCTGGATCTGAAGAATGCTTACCTCCATATCCTTAGTTACCCCAGCTACAGGAAGTTTCTATGCTTTTCAATGGGTTCCTTGCATTTTCAGTTTTCTGCATTGCCATTTGGGGTTTTTACAGCCCCCAGAGTATTCACAAAGTATCTAGCCCCAGTCATTGCCCACTGCAGAGTGCAGGACATTCAAAATATATCCATACTTCGACCTCTTGGTCCTTCACCAAGATTGTAAATCAAACACAAACCAAGTCCGGTGCACAGAATCTTCCCACCATTGGTAACAGTTCAATAAATCCACTTTAAACAGTAGAAGAAGGTAGTAACCAAAGGAGCACAGGCTAAAGTAGGTTAAAAATTATTTATTTTAAGCGCTTTTCGTCTGCCTTAAACCACAAGACTTCATCAGGAACTCATCAACTCACCAGTCTTCACCAAGATTGCCATACCCTCCACCACCACCCAGGCATGGTGTCCAATATAATGGCAAGCCTAGGGTTCACTGAGAACCAGGAAAAAATTCACCTGACACTCACCCAAGACCTGGTTTTCTTGGGATGCAGGCTAAATACAGATCAGATGGCAGCTTTCATTCATTGCCAGAAGGTGGAAGCTATCACACATTGCCTCCAATCACTCCTCTCTCTCCAAACGTTAACAGCCAGGGAATTCTTGAGGGTCCTAAGCTACATGGCATCCCTGATACCCATGCTCCCCTTAGCATGGTTGCATATAAGAACATTTTAGTGGGTACTGAGGAGTCGGTGGAACATTCTCACCCCCTGAATACTCCGCTTCCTCTCTTCCCATGCCTGAAAAAGAGGTGCAGTGGTGGATTACAGTCGTATACCTCAACCAGGGTATATCTTTGCAGATTCCCACACCCTCACAACAAATCTTCACAGGTGCTTCAGACCTGGGTTGGGGAGCAGTCCTGCAAACCCACAAAAAGCAAAACAAAAGTTCAGGGAGAGTGGTCCTCCCTCAGACAAAGGAATCACATCAACATCAAAGATGAGGGTTCTTCTCTTAGCCTTGCAAACCTTTCATCCAATCCTACTACCAGGCACCCTTAAAAGTTGTTACAGACAATATGACTGTCCTATGGTATATGAACAAGCAGGAGGGCAAGGTCCTACCCCCTCTACAGCCTGGAAATTCAGATTTGGACTCTGACAGCAGAATTGCACATTCACCTGCAAGCAGTATACATTCCTTCAGCAGAGAATGTGATGGTGGACACACTCAACAGAACCTCTGCATCCTCCCACGAATGGATGCTTCACAGGGAGGTGTGTTTGGATCTCATTCACAAGTGGGGTATTCCTTAGGCAGATCTGTTTGCCTCCTCCCAGAACAGGCAGATGCCTGTGTTTTGCACAAGGGGTCCACATCCTCAGACGTGGAGGGTGGATGGGTTCTCTCTTTCTTGGGCGGGAATGTATCTTTATGCCTTTCCCCCTTCACTCTGATTCAAGGGAGTCCTCCTGAAGATTCTGAGGGACAAACCAAAAATCCTGCTGGTAACCCCCTTTTGGCCAAGACAGCATTGGTTTCCCCTTCTTCATATACTAGCCAAGGGCAATTACCACAGGTTACCCCACTGAATCGACCTACTCACACAAGATAGGGGGTCACTCATACACCTTCGGGTGCTCAACCTCAGACTCTCACTGTATGGGTGATAGAGTTCTGATCCCCTTCAAACACCTATATTCAGAGGACGTACTCAATGTCCTGCAGGAGGCCAGGAAACCTAGTACCAGGAGAAATTATGTGGAAAAATGGAAAAGATTCTCCAGATGGTGTCAGAAGAAAAAACAGGGCCCCTTTCTTATTCCTGTACCTGTGGTCCTGTCTTACTTGTGTGAGCTGCTACATTCAGGGCTGACCTACTCTTCTGTGAAGGTACACTTGTCAGCCATTTCCACCTGTCTCCCCTTGGCATCCAGGTTAGAGGTAAAACTATTCTTAATGGGGACCTCCACAACAGACCACATAGAAAACTGATACCGCCTTCATGGGACCTTAATTTTGTCCTTGAAAAACTCACCTTACCTCCTTTTGAATCAGCTCACTTAACATCTCTGAAACTATGTACTTGGAAAACAGTACTACTTGTAGACCTCACATCCGCCAGGAGGGTCTCAGAAGTCCAGGCCTTGATGGCTAACCCTCCCCCTTACCCCATCTTCCACAAGGACTGGGTCTCCCTCAGGACTAACCCCTCATTCATGCCCAAAGTGGTTAATGAACTGTCCTTAAATCAAGCCATTAACGTCCCTGTCTTTTTCCTTCAACCACAAAATCCATCTGAAAAACATATTTCCTTGGATGTTCATAGGGAGCTTAAATATTACCTTGACAAGACCAAATCCATTAGAAAGTCTGACCAGCTGTTTGGTTCCTTTCACCTAAGGTCCCTGAGGAAGGCAGTTTCAAAACAGACTATATCTTCATGGATTTCTAAAACTATCTCTGCCTTTTATTCCTTTCATGGAAAGGTTTTGTTGTACCAATGTGAGAGCGCATTCTAGTAGGGCAGCTACCTCTTCAGCAGCCTTTTTCAGGGGGGTGGACCACGCTTCCATACTGGAAACAGCCACCTGGTTCTCAGTCCATACCTTTACCAAGCACTACAAGCTAGACTTGGTGTTCAAAGCCAGATCTGGGTTTGCTAGGTCTAGTCTACAGGGTCTCATAGACCAGACCCCTCTGCCTTCCTCCCAGGCTCATAACTAAATCTTGGGTACTCTCCCTACTGTTATGAATACTGCAGCATGATAATTGGAGGGCATAGAATAGTTGTGTAAGAACTTACCATAACCTTAGATGTCCTTCACTTCCATGTTGCAGTATTCAGCCCCCCATCCAGTCCCCTCTTGCTCTGTATTGTCCATCTGGAGTCTCTTTCCCTTCCTTTTCCACATGCAAACACACACGCTTATTGGGTTCCTTCAGCCTGATGGCATATGTGGGTCTGAAAAGTGTCCCTTTCCTGCTCCCCAGGGGTACTATTGTATGCAGCAGTCATTTCTGAAGGAGGTACATGCAGACATCACTTTTATAGCTGGGATGGGAGGTTGGCGTAATGGTTGAGGTGTTTGCCTTACAGACACATGGTGCAGGGTTTGATTCTCAGTTGGAGTAATTGGCTAGGCTTAAAATGGCCAACAAGGCCAGTTAGCCTAATACTAGTCTATGAACCTGTCTAAGTCGGTTTATGGCCTTGACAAGCAATACATTGCGTACCCCTGCTCCTAAGACTTTGGTATACTGGCCAGATGTCCGGTGCTGCAGGCAGCGACCTCCCTACTGTTATGAATACTACAACATGGAGGAGAAGGACATCTAAGGTTATGATAAGTTCTTACACAACTATTCTATCATTGTGGTGACTCCCTTCTAACCCAGGCAACCACAGTTCTACCTTCTTTTGGAAATGGGCAGGGCCAATTACTACAAGCTTCCTCACAGACTTGATCTGCTCACACAAGACCAGGGATATTTGATACATCCCCTCATCAAACATATTCAGTTGACTGCCAGGATGATAGGGTCTTAATTCTTTTGAGACACCTGTTTTCTGAGGACATGCAGCAGGTTCTAATGGAGGCAAGAAAGCCTGCTACAAGAAAATCTTATATTAGCAAATTGAAAAAGTTTTTTAGCCCATTTCAGCCAGGTGATGTCTGTAGGTGTTTCTGCAGTTGCATCCAATTGTCTTTTGTAGGCATCAAATGTTGCTTGTTCATATTTGCATTAATAATTTCAAACACATGCTACATACACAGTATTAAAAGATTTCATCGAAAGCTTACAGTGGCAAACAACTGTGTATTTGAACTCTGTCTAGTGCAATTAAAGATATATTAATTCTAGTTCATATAATAATTTATATTGTCACAAATTTTATGTATTTCTAAATATCCTGACAACCAACTAGCACAGAGAGAACTGCTTAGCACCATATGAAAGCTCTAGGATGAACAAAATGCTGCTAACAGCAGGAATGTAATTTGTGTGATTGCTGATATATTGTAAATTGTTTACAAAATATTACAAACTTAATAGTTACTTTGTTTACTGTGAGTTATAAAATCCAGTTTAAGACCTAAGCTAAAGAATACTACCACTATAATAGTAGATCTGATGTTGTCATCTTCATTCATTCTTTCATTACCAGCCACTTCATTAGCTAAAGATTCCAAGCTCAAGCTCCTCCCCTACCCATAATTTTCCACCCCTCCAGATTACCTCAGATCTCGTTTGCCGCTTGTCGGAATGACACTGGGGTTCCTGTGCTCCTGCGCTCCTCTGTGGGTTTGGCTGCGTTTTGGGGGCTTTGAGTGTGATTGTTGTATTTCTTTCATTTTCGTCTTCCTACCCTTTTCTTTTCTTGTAGTTTAAAATTTTTTGTAGGATAACCGTTTTTATCAGGTTTTTCTTGCCTTAAGAGTTCCTTTTCTTTCCTCTTTCTCTTCTTTCTATTGAAAAAAAAATCTCTCTCTCTCTAGCCTTGGCCATTCAGAAAGGAGAAGCTGTTAGGTTTCAAGAAAAGCACTTCCTGTGAGCACAAGATCCCATTGTCTGATCCCCATAGGGAATGCGTTTACTGCCTTGGACCTACACATCTGGACAGCGAATGCAGTATTTGTGAGAGTTTTCTACCTAGAGCCCTGTCATGAGGAGTAAACTTATTTTGAAAGGTTTGCTCCTTCCCTCCCTCTTTCTTTGCTGTCCCTTCAACGTCAAGGGCTCAACCCCCCCCTCCAAGTTGTCTAAAGAGACCCGGGAGGGAGCCACCAAAAAAAGGCGCCAAGGTCCTTTGGAGCTGACTCCGTCGGCACTGGTCTCTTCTGCTCCATTTGCTGTTCCTCCGCTCCATGCCTCATCTGCTTCCTCGGGGCTGAGCAGATTGGACCAGATGTCCAATCCTTGTGCCTCAACTTCTGGCTCGGGGTTGACTACCCCTGCTCAGAAATCTCATTCTCTGAGAAAATCTCCCAGGCCTCTCTTTTCCACATCCTCCAGATCTTCTTGAAGCCTCTCTGAAAAAGACGTGGGTAGACTGATGAGGCAATTTCTCGAGGCTCAGATCCAGATGGGGGATTTGTCCACTCCATCCCCTTCTGGATCTGTGAGACCCTCCCCTTTCTGCCCCATGGCTCCTTTTCCAATCTGGCCCTCGGTTTCGGAGTCTTCGATTCTGTTGGTCCTGGGAGCCGAGGTGTCTGGGACAATAGTGATCTCATCTTCACCCCTGACCATTTCCCAGACAGCTGTGTCGGGGCTAAGTGCATCTCGAAGCTGTAGCCTTGACATCGGTTGCAAGGAGTTGACTTTCACTCTGAAGTTTTCAGACCAGTGGCTTCCTCTCAGAGCTTTGGTGTTCAATAACTTGGGAGTGTGGGGCTCAGAGTCTTTCAGAGGTGTTCTACCTGGTATTTACAGCTCCAGATGGAATGCTTGCAGGGGCTCCGAACCCTTCTGCTTTCAAAGTGGAGGAGAGGGCCCTCTCCCATTCCAGGAAACTCTCTGCTCTCATTTCTTTGGAACCTATCCCCACCCCTTCTGGATTTGTGCCTGAGGTCTCTAGTCTGCCACATTTAGAGCTGGCTCTGGAAAGTGTCCATACACTTCTGTTTGTGGAACCTTAGGGCTCTTCCAACACCTCCCCGAACGTTCCACTGGGGAGGTTCCACAGAAGAGATGGTGCAAGAGGAGGCACATTGGTTCCCCAGGGGAATCTCTGACCACTGACACCGATTTCGAGGAAGGCGAAGGATTGTCAAGATCTCCACCAGAAGAGATCTCCTTTGGAGACATTGTAGAAATTCTCTGTCAAAGAAATGGTTGGTCTGCCCAAAATCCTTTTCCGGAGGCGTCAATGCTGTTGGAGGCTTTTGGGTCAGGCCCATCTGCATCCTCTGTGTAAACTCCTGCTGACCCACTCATTGAGTTGGTGTCTTCTAGGGCATGGAAGGAACCGATACAGTAAAGCCCATTCCAAAATGTGCAGATAGTATCTTAAGTGCTCCCTAGACAACACTTGTTGGACCAAATGTATCCCTGCAGCCACCAAAAAGGAGCTAGCTCAAGAAAGCTCCTTTGTTCATCCCTCCAATAGAAAAATCACGGTCCTTGAACAGATTTGGCAGGAGAGTTTACGCCTCCTACACGTTTACTCTGAGGGCATTAGACTATTTATCTCATTTCACGAGACTACAGAGGGACCTGGTCAAGGAACTCTCTAGCTTGGCCCCAGGGTCCATGTCTGCTGGGGAGCAGAAGACCTTTTCCTCCAGACTGATCACCCTTTAGTCATTGGCTAACATGTCCATGAGGCTTATATCCCATGCAGCAGAGGGTACCTCAAGGGTGGCCGGTTCCAGCATTGCCATAAGGCGTTATGCCTGGATGAGGCTGTGTGACTTTGCTGAGACCTTCAAGGCGTCTTTAGTCAATGTGGCTTTTGACGGATCAGCCTTGTTTGGACACACGTTGTGAGAGACGCTCTCCTGCAGCGAGAAGGATGGAAGACTTAGTCTGCCATTGTTATCTGTTTTTCTATTCCACAAAGGTTCTTTTCCAGGAACCAACATGGCAGTAAAAAGATGTGGCTCAAGAAGTCTCAAGCTTCCTTTCAGGACTCGCTGGGAGATTTTTCTCCCAGAGGCAGAGCAAAAAATAACCAGAGAGGTAGATGCTGCCCACTCAGCAGAGAGCCATGGGTCTTGGGAGCCCTTCTCGGACAAACCCTTCCAGTGCTCCTGAATGGTTGCCCAACTGCCTTCTTCTGGAGGCAGCCGGGGGGGGGCACTTTTCCTTGCACCCCGCAGCCTGGGAAGCCATCACAAATGACCAGTGGGGTGCAAAGGATTAAATCCAGAGGATACTTCATTCCCTTTATAGAAGAACAAATCCAAGGAATCACTTCCCTGATGTCCCACCCAATCAGAGGGAGGATACAGAGGTAGAAATCACAAAATTACTGCAAAAGAGAGTCTTCCAGGAGGTCCCTTCCAATCAAGTCAGATCGATCGTCTATCCCAGATTGTTTTTGGTACCCAAAAAGATGTGGGACCTGGGACCAATTCTGGACCTGACTTCTCTGAACAAATATGTAAAGAACACGAAATTCAGGATGGTCACAGTTCAGTCCATCCTACCTCTGTTGAGGATGAATGACATGATGTGCTCTATAGGCCTAAAGGATGCATACTATCACATCAGAATAGAAAGGCACTCCTGACAGTGCCTTCGTTTCAGGCTGGGAACCAGTTATTACCAGTTCATATCACTCCCATTTGGTCTCACCACAGCCCCCAGGGTTGTTCACCAAGTTCATGGCAGTGGTGGCAGCCCATCTCTGGCTGCAAGTATAGCACATTGTTCCCTATCTGGACGACTGGCTCCTAACTGCTGCAACCAGGCACGTACAATTACAGGCCGGGGGTTATCTCCTTAAATTGGCTTTAGCTCTAGGACTAACGATCAGCATTCACAAATCCCAGTTGGAACTGGTTCAAGTGATAGATTTCACAGGTGGACACAAGAGATGTCCTTCTATTCATATACTGCAGTACCCATAACATGAGGGAGTCCACCTCCAGTTGACTTGTATGTCCGGCCGTTATACCAAAGTTAAACCGATACTTTGAAGATACATGTGATGAGACGCATCACACAGCGAACATCGGCCATAAATGGACATCTGGTATAAAGAGGACGTCAGCATGTACCTACCTGAGAATTTTTCTGCCGCCTGTTTGACTGCCAGCTCCCATCGTCGCTTACTTCAGAAAGTGGTGTTTCTGCTTCAGATAAGTACCCCATAGGGTTTTTTTTTTTTTTGTTATCTTTACGTGCTACTGTGTTTAATTTTTGTGAGTTAATGTTGGCTAGGAAGGGCAAGTGTCAGTGTGGAAGGCAGATTCCACATCAAGACTCTCATAAGCTCTGTTTATTTTGCTTGGACCCAGAACATGACCATACATCCTGTGACATCTGTAAGGCCTTTGTCCCTAAGAGCCTTAGGAGCTGTCTCACATCCCTTAGGCTATATTGGGAAAAGCAGGATAGATTTCATAGGAGCACAGCTAGACACAAGGGTTTCTCATGTTTATCTGACAATTGGCCAGTGATCAAATGTAAGATTTCACATCAAACAAATCTTGGCCATTCTGAAACATCCAGCCAGTTTAGTTCTCAGGGCACACTGGGTTTCATGGTGGCCGTGATAACTCTGTTGCCCACAGCACAATTTCAGATGTGAATTCTACAGTAGACTTTAGCAGTCCTGTGGTCACTACACAGGAAATCCCCTAAGCTTTCCTGTCAACTTTTCTCGGATTTGCAAAGAATCTCTTCTGTAGTGGCTTCATTCTACAGACAGTACAGTTGTGTACACTTACCATAAATGAAGATGTTTGAGTTTATTCACTGTTACAGTCATCACACTTGGGTTATCTGCCTGCAGGTAGCCCTCAGTCGGCCCGAATACCAGAGTCTTGGGGTTTCTGCATCGGATACTGTCTCTTCTTCCATGACGTCAGGTCATCAGGTGTATAAAACAGGCAGACAACACCATTACATCAGTTTTTCTTGCCCCAAATGTCAGGACTCCCCAAATAGGAAGCTAGTATATGGTGTGGAATGCCACCAATAAAAAGTAAATACCCCTTTCATAAAAAATGGCCATATAGAGGATAGGTAGAAAAGACAGAGAAAAACAGGAGGCTGGAGGGAGGGAAACCAGGACTGCAACAGTGAATACACTCGAACATCTACATTTATGGTAAGTGTACACAACTGTACTATGTTCTTCGTGTTTCACTGTTTCAGTCATCACACTTGGGTTGATTCCCAAAGCTGAGGAAGGGTGGAGGCATACAAGAGGAGTTAGGGCTGGCTAGCAGGCCTTGTAAGACTGCTGTAGCAAATCCAGCTCTGGATTTAGAAAAAATAGGTAAGTGGTAATGCTTGGTGAAGGTGTGTTCAGAACTCCAGGTTGCAGCTTCCAGAATGTCCATGGTAGGGACTCCCCTGAGAAATGCTGTAGAGGTGGAAGTAGCCCTAGTGGAATGTGTTCTGATCCCCTGTGTGGTAGGTTTTCCATGGTGCTTGTAGTAGAAATGGATGCAGTGTGCTATCCATTTGGAAATGGTTTGCTTTGAAATGGCCTTGCCCTCAGCCCCTGTAGCAAAGCTGACTAGCAGTTGGTCAGATTTTCTGAAAGGCTTAGTCCTGTCAAGGTAGAACCTGAGCTGTCTGTGCACGTCCAAGGAGTGAAGGATCCTCTCCCCTTATTTTGAGGATTAGGGAAGAAGGTTGGCAAATGGATGGCTTGGTTTAGAGCCACACTGGAGACAACCTTAGGCATAAAGGATGGGTTAGTCCTGAGGGAAACCCTGTCAGCATGGAAAATAATGAAGGGTTCCACAGCCATTAGTGGCTGTAACTCAGACACTCTTGTAGCTGAGGTTATGGCTAAAAGCAAGGCTGTTTTCCAAGAAAGGAATTTTAATTCTGCTGAAGCTGCAGGTTCAAAAGGGGGGGGGGGGGAGTATGAGCTTTTCCAGTACAAAGTTAAGGTCCCAGGCAGGGATGAGTGCTCTCCTATGGGGCCTTAAGTTGTTAGCCCCTCTCAGAAACTGTTTGATGAGAGGGTGAGAGAATAGAGGTGACTCAGTATTATAATGAGCTGAGATGGCAAAGGCATGAATCTTAATGGAGGAGAACGATAGACCTCTGTGGAGTAACTGCTAGGTAATCAAGGATTTGAGGTAAGGAGGGCACAGCTGTGTTCTTTTCCACTTTTCAGCATAGGATTTTCTAGTACTAGGCCTCGACAAACCTGGTTCCCCTTTCTTTAGTCTCATTGCCTGCCAGTGACACTGGACCCAACTCCAGAATTACTTTCTTACCCATCATGGCCCCCTCAGCCAGACATTTAGGGACTGAAACTAACCGCATGGTTTCTCCAGTTCCAATGATGGCTAGACACCGCAGGCTGTCCTTCCCCGTTCAAAAAATATTGACCTCAGCCCATAAATCCTCAACCAGAATAGTCTAGTAGATTCTTTCACAACTCCTATCTCAGTAGTTTTAAATTTTCTGGCCTTTCTTTTCAACAGTGGAGCTAGCTATTCCATCGTTAAAGTACAGCTAGCATCTATCTCCAGTATTAATTTTTGGCAAGATTCTTCCTCACTGGCTTCATCCAGACTCTGCAAAGCCTTTCTAAGGGGCACCTTTCTGCTCCTTCCTCCTATAAAAGACCCTACTCCTCCTTGGGACTTGATCATAGTTTTGCAACCTTTAGTCCGCCCTCCTTTCGAACCACCAGCTACAGTAGATTTGAAATTTCTTTCATGGAAGACGTTATTCCTGGTAGCTATTGCTTCAGCAAAGAGAGTCTCCAAGCTTCAAGCTCTTTCCTGTAAATTTCCTTACTTCATATTTCACTAACCATTTGTACCAATCCATCCTTTTTGCCTAAAGTCACTAGGGAAGATATCAATCTATTAATCTTCCTGTTTTCTTCCATAATTTTCAGAATAAGGGGAAGTATACTCTTCATTCAGTTTATGTACATAGACAACTACATTTCTATTTAGATAGAGCAGTCTTTCAGGAAGTCTAAGCCATTGTTCGTATCCTTTTCAGATGTTAACATAGGTAAACCCTTTACTATAAATACTTAGGCTAAGTGGTTGAAAGACTGAATTGCTTTTTTTTATTCTTCCAAGAACTTTTCAGTGGCTGGTCAGATTAGGGCTCATTCCACAGTGTCTGTGTCAACTTCCCAAGGCTTTTGGTCAAGGGTATCTATTGAGGACATTTGTACAGCAGCTACTTGGTCAAAGGCTCATACCTTTATTGTGTATTTTAAGTTGGACATCATCTCCAGGAACAGAAGTGCCTTCGGCTCTGCTGTGCTCCAGAATATCCTTCTATGAAAGCCACCCTGGGTTATTGTAGCTGAGGACTCTGTTCCACAGGTTAATCAGTGAATGAAGATGACATCAGATTTACCATAATGTTCCATCTGTGTTGTCTATCTTCATTAACCATCCCCCCTTCCACTAATCCAAGACTTTTAGTGATCTGATGCATATGTTCATTAGGAACCACAGTTCCTTGCTGAGCTCCTGATGATGATTTTGTTGTTCTGTGCTGGCTATATTG
The DNA here is from genome assembly GCF_019279795.1 of Protopterus annectens. Taxonomy (NCBI): domain Eukaryota; kingdom Metazoa; phylum Chordata; order Ceratodontiformes; family Protopteridae; genus Protopterus; species Protopterus annectens. The sequence continues at coordinate 45,266,665 of NC_056731.1, read as the reverse complement.
GTTCTTCTTTATTTTCCATGGACAGCTGTTATTGTAAACTCGATCTGAGGTAATCTGGAGGAGTGGAGAATTATGGGTAGGGGTACGAGCTCGAGCTTGGAATTTTTAGCTAGTGAAGCGTCCGATAGGATGTTCGTGTTTCACTGTTGCAGTCATCACATTTGGGTTATCTGCTTGCAGTAGCCCTCAGTCGGCCTGATTATCAAAGTCTTGGGTCCTGCATCGGTTGCTGTCTCATCTTCCGTGATGTCAAGGTAGTCAGGGGTATAAAGCATGCAGCCGACACTATTACATCAGTCTTTCTTGCCGTGCGGACCCCGAAGCAGAAGCAGCTCGCAAGTGCCGGTCGGCCGACTCCTGAAATTTTCATTTTCGAGTTTCAGAACTGAAGTCTTCAACTAAAGCTAAGTACCCCGTTGGGGAAACTTTTTCTTCCTCTAATCCAATGTCAGTAAAAGTCAATAAATGCATTTCTTGTGGAAAGCAAATATCTCAAAGATTTTCATTCGTACTGTATTCCTTGCCTAGGCCCTGACCACGACGTACCTCGCTGTCAGTTTTGTGCCTTATTTAAGCAACGAACTGTTCGTCGTCGGTATATTTATGCTTCTAAATATTTTGGTACTCTGTTCAATTATCCAGATATGTCTTTGGTAAGCCATTCGACTACCGACACTCTGAAAAAATGCAAAGATAAAGACAGAAATAGGCCCCCTAGGTCCAAAGCTGCCAACGACGCTTCTCCTAAGCCAGTTGCCAGTTCTCCGGTACTCAGTGAGGTGCTTTCGCAGCCCCTGATACCCGCTACTTCAGATTCGCAGGCCTCTACTGAGGCCCATTTGGAGTCCGGTATGCTGCGAGATGCTTCAACTGTGGAACTTGCGGATGTCTTTACCTTGGATGGGGCCGGAGCCGCTATGCAGGCACCGGCTTCTAAGGGTGTATTCAGGCCTACTGACTTGCATATTAAACCGACGCCATCTTCTTCTTCAAGGCCTAAAACTCGAACCATGCCTAGAAAACCGACACCCAGACCACATGGTCAGGCCTCTATGCCTAAAAAACAAATGATAAGAATGGCTGAAGACCTTATTACTTTAATCAAGGGAAGCCAACCTTCCCCCTCTAAGAGACCTAGGACTGAATTTGCTTATGATACGGAAATTTCTGTTTCCTCTGATTACCAGGATTTACCTTTCTCTGCCTATGAGGATTTTGATACAGAGGACTCTGTTCTCTCTGCTCCCCCCCCCCCCCCCCAGAGGATTTCTCTTTTGGTGAAACCTTGCATACTCTTAGGGTGCATTTTCATTGGGAAAGCTAGGATTTCTCTGATTCTAAAAAGAAGCTTGGGGATTTCTTTCTCCTGCCCCAGCACAGGCCTTTAGCTATCCCTGCTGTACTAGACATTGTTGATGATGCCTTTTCGGAATCTAGTTTGGCCCCTGACTCCTTACCTCCTGCTCCCAGAAAACCTGATAGATATTACAGGGTTCCTAACTCTCACAAGTTCCTTTTTAAAAATCCTACTCCACTCCAAATCCTGAGACCATTTCACAGGGACCCAAGGGCATTAAGGCTACAACTGCCAAAAATCCTACCCCCTCTGATAGAGACTCCAGGGCACTAGATAGATGGGGTAAGGAGGTATACATTTCTGCAGCCTTGGCCATTAGGGCCTTAAATTGCCAGTTTCATATGTTAAAGTATCAACAGCATATTATTGGATTGCTTAAACAGAAAATTATTCTGATTCCCGATTGTGCTGAAAATAAGGATTTACAGGATTTAATGCATTCTGCTGAACAGGTTGGAAAACATACTTTGCAATGTGGTTTTGATTCACTAGCGGCATTTTGCAGGGCTGCTGTCACTGGGTCTGTACTTAGAAGGCATGCTTGGCTTAAGGAGCAATCCTTGCCAGATCATGTTAAAGCTAAATTGCTGGATGCTCCCTTAAATCAGGACCGCCTGTTTAGCAACAAAGCGGAAGAAGTTCTTAAAAAGATGGAGGAAAAAGCTAAATCTATGCAAACTGTTAAAGATTTCCTACAAGTACAGCCTCTAAGATTTAGTACGCATTGGCCCTCTAAGAATTCGTTCTTTCCTGCCTCTTCCGGGACTTCTCAGTCCAAACCCAGAACCAGCAGAACACCCAGGCTTCAGTCCTAGGGTATGCACAGGTCTAAGCAGTGGGGGGCTCCCACTTCCAAATCAGGGAGTAGTAAACCCCCCCCCATGGTAAACTGTCTCAATGACTTAACTTTAAATCTTCTAAGCACTGCAGGCAAAAAACTGGGAACTCATTGCCCAGTACAATGGGTTTTAAATATAGTTTCCCAAGGATACAGATTTCACTTCCACACGTTACCAACCCCAAAAGGTTAGCCAGATCTACCCCCAAATCAGTGGGCAGAGGCTCAAAAGCAAGTACTCTCTCTTTTAAGCATAAAGGCTATTCATACTGTACCAGAAGAGGAAAAGGGACAAGGTTTCTACTCAAGACCTTTCCTGGTACCCAGAAAAGACAATTCATGGCGTCCTGTCCTGGACCTTTCTATCTTAAACACCTTTTTGGTGATTCCAAAATTTAAGGTGTTATCTCCTCACCAGTTGCTTCCTATACTAGGCAAAGATGCCTGGTTGGCAACACTGGGTTTAAAGGAAGCCTACCTGCACATCCCAGTCAGGGAATCTTGCAGAAGATACCTATGCTTCAAAGCAGGCTACATGCACTATCAGTTCTTTGCACTGCCCTTTGGCTTATCTACTGCGCCCAGGGTATTCACAAAGTGCCTAGCTCCAGTCATTGCATTTTGCAGGCAGAGAAATATTCAGATATACCCATACCTGGACGATTGTCTAATTCAGGCAGAAAGCCAGGACATACTTTTGAATCATCTGGCATTTGTACAAAAGGTGCTAACTTTTCTGGAGTACACCATAAACGAAAAGAAATCACATCTGGTACCCTGTCAGCAAATTATATTCCTGGGAGCAAGCATGAACACAACTTCCCAGATGGCTTTCCTCACGCCAGAGAAACAAATTCATTTGACAATTTACTTCAAACTAGTGACCACAAAAACCCTGCTGTCTGCAAGGCAAATATTGCAAGCCTTGGGGTTCATGGCCTCCTGCATTCTACTAATTCCATATGTAAGACTGCATATGAGGAAACTACAATGGTATCTAAAAAGCCTATGGTGTCAGCATTCTCAGGATCTGGAAGCAATGATTCCTATCATACCTTGCCTATGGTTAGAATTCCTTTGGTGGGCAGAGACCTACCACCAAAACAAAGGACTACCATTCACTCTACCCCCCTGCCACCCAATCTCTAACAACAGATGCATCAGACTATGCCTGGGGGCTCACCTGGCAGGGAGGTGCATTCAGGGCAAATGGAACCCAAGTCAAATGCACCTGCATATCAATCAAAAAGAAATGTTAGCTGTACAGAGTGCTCTGACAGCCTTCAAGGACCACATTCTTCCAGGACAATTAATGGTAAAGACGGACAACACCACTGTTATGTGGTACATAAACAAACAGTGGGGTACCCATTCTTACCCCCTCTGCAGAATAGCCATGGCTGTGTGGAACACAGACTTGAGCTACCAAGTGCATCTACAGGCTCAATTCCTGCCAGGAAAACTAAATACACCGGCAGACGAACTAAGCAGAAATCTCATGGACCCACATGAGTGGAAAATGGAACCAAAGACTTTCAACATGTTGATAAACAAATGGGGGAGCCCAGATATAGACCTGTTTGCCTCCCCACAGAACTACCAATTGGACAAATTCTGCACAAGGACTCCCCACAAACAAGCTTGGAAAGTGGATGCTCTGTCCTTCAGCTGGAAAAATCTATCAGTTTAATGCCTTTCCTCCTCTGCCTCTCCTCCCCAAGGTACTACTAAAGATCAAACAGGACAACCAGGGATGATACTATTTGCACCAGTCTGGCCACGCCAACACTGGTACCCCCTCTTGCGCAGTGTGTCACTGCTAGCCCAATGGTACCTGCCTCAGACCCCTACCTTGCTGTCTCGGCAGGAAAGCCAGATCCTGCACCCCCAGCTTCAAACCCTGAACCTGGCAGCCTGGCTAATTACCTAATCCCTCCTTTACCATCCCTCAGTAAACAAGTGTTGGATGTCATTTTGGTGGCAAGGAGGCCTAGTACTAGAAAATCTTATGCTGAAAAATGGAAAAGATTCTGTGCCTGGAACCAGACTCAGGGGATGGCCACAGCAGTGCCCAGTTTACCTCAGATTCTGCTTCACAAGGGCCTTTCCTTTTCCTCCATCAAAATTCATGCCTCAGCCATTTCAGCTCATTACAACACAGAACCCACCCCCTCTTTTCTCACCCACTGCTCAAGCAGTTCCTCAGAGGGGCCAAAAACTTAAGGCCACCCAGGAGAGCCCCATCTCCAGCCTGGGACCTTAACTTTGTATTGGAAAAAAACTCACTCTTCCTCCTTTTGAGCCAGCTGCAAGTGCAGAGTTAAAATTCCTTTCTTGGAAAGCAGCTTTCCTTTTGGCAATCACTTTAGCAAGAAGGGTATCTGAATTACAGGCCCTTATGGCAGTGGAGCCTTTCATCATTTTTCATGCGGACAGGGTGTCCCTCAGGACCAATCTCTCTTTCATGCCCAAGGTGGTATCCATTATAGCTCTTAATCAATCCATTCATTTGCCTACCTTCTTTTTTAATCCACAGAACAAAGGGGAGTGGATACTGTACTCCTTGGTACTTGGACAGGACAAAACCTCAAGGGAAATCTGAACAACTGCTGATGGCATTTGTTGCAGGGGCAGAGGGGAAGGCTATTTCAAAACAAACCATTTCTAAATGGGTAGGCTATTGCAGTAATTTCTGCTATAAGCACCATGGAAAACCTATCCCTCAGGGGATTAGACCCCATTCAACCAGGGCTGCATCTACCTCTACAGCCATTCTCAGAGGTGTCCCTACCAGAGACATCCTAGAAGCTGCTACCTGGAGTTCTGTACATACGTTCACCAAGCATTACCATTTGCCAATGTTTTTCTAAATCCAGAGCTGGCTTTGCCACTGCAGTTTTGCAGGGCCTTATAGCTGGTCCTAATGCTGTCTAAATTCCTCCTCCCATCCTTAACTTTGGCAATCTACCCAAATGTGATGACTTCAACAGTGAAACATGAAGAACATAGTACAGTTGTGTACACTTACCATAAATGTAGATGTTCGAGTGTATTCACTGTTGCAGTCCTGGTTACCCTCCCTCCAGCCCCCTGACTTCTTTTGGCTATACCTCTACTCTCCTTTGCTATGCTTAAAAGCTTTTTGGTGTATTTACTTTCTTGTTGGAGGCATAACCTTGTGTGTGTGTGTGTGTGTGTGTGTGTGTGTGTGTGTGTGTGTGTGTGTGTGTGTGTGTGTGTGTGTGTGTGTGTAAATATATATATATATATATATATATATATATATATATATATATATATATTTTTTTTTTTTTGTTTTTAATTGCTTCCCATTAGGGGGGCACCTGACATCTGGGGCAAGAAAAAACTGATGTAATGGCATCAGCTGCATGCTTTTTATACCCCTGGCTACCTGACGTCACAGAAGATGACACAGCAACCGACACAGGACCCAAGGCTTTGATAATCAGGTTGACTGAGGGCTACTGCAAGCAGATAACCCAAATGTGATGACTGCAACAGTGAATACACTCGAACATCTACATTTATGGTAAGTGTACAAAAACTGTACTTTCTGAGGGTCAGAACCGAGACCCGCTGGCTAATAAATAATGAAGATAGACTACACAGATGGAACATTATGGTAAGAAAATAACTTCTTTTTGTACTCAAGGGTTTGCCATGCAGCCCTTATAGTTCTGAAGATTTGTACAGTTGTTTGAAATGTGAAGGCATAATTTGATTCTGTCAAAAGGTTTAGCCACCACCCATTGGAAATTATGGTGCAAACTTAGAGAGCTTCATTTGAGCAAATTAGCTAGTTGGTGTCAGCAATATAACCAGCACCCATCCACGGTTAGTTGTTCTCTGGTTTTACAATATTTGCACGAGTTACTATCCTATGGTCTTTCTTTTTCCTCTATCAAAGTTAATTTATCGGACATTTCAGCATGTCTTCTGCCCATGGAATCTCTTCTTTCAGTTGAGTCTTGTCTCAAAATTTCTTGAAAGGGATTTTGCATAAGAGACCTCCTAGAAAACCTATTGCCCCTCGCTGGGATCTTAATTTTGAGTTAGAGAAGTCAACACTTGCTCCATTTGAACCAGCTGATCTGGCTGATTTGAGGTTCTTAACATAGAAAATAGTTTTTCTGTCTGTTATGACCTCTACAAGATGAGTATCTGAGTTGCTAGCTCTTATGGTGAGTCAACGCTGTCATTTTCCACACAGAGTTTGTTTGAGAACTAATCCTCCTTTTATGCCTAAAATGATGTCTGAGTATACTTTAAGCTAAACTATCCATCTCCCCATTTTCTTTACTGATCCTAAAAATGAGGGAGAAAAAGGGTATGCCATACCTTGCATGTCCACAACAGGTAGCCAGGCACTTTTGTGTACTATCGTGACAGAATTAAATCTTTCAGATCTTCAGATCAATTGCTCATTTCTTGTGAAGGTAAGAAGAAGGGACCACATGTGTCAAAACAGACTAATCTGATGTCCTTTTCATTCTTACTCATTGATGGATTACTGACCCGATGCAGCTGCATTTTCAAGACACTTAGTCTCCATCTCCTCCCTCTACCTGTAATGCTGTAGCCCATCTCCAACCCCTCTGATCTCATTTGCCACCTTCCAGCTGAGACGCAGATCGCTGCTGTCGATCGTGAGCTAGTTTTTTCATTGTATGTAGGAAAACCTTTTTGTAAACTCTTAATGACTCTTTTCAGCTTTATTAGTTGATGCCCTTCTATTCCTATGTTGCAGTATTCTAGGTGTAGGGTTTCATGCCCTCAGGGGACTTGTACGTCGGCTCCTACACAAAAGCTTCAGCTTGGCTTTTGCAGTGTGCGTTGAACGTCATATGTAGGGCCATAAACCAGGGGCATTAAATGTGACGTCTGCACGCACAATCCTCAGAACTTTTCAGCTGCAGACGACATTCGCATTATACGATCGCTATTCCACAGACGTCACATCCTAAGATAAGTAACCCGTTGGGTTTCTAATTTTCTTATTTTTGACAATTGTTCTTGCCAATGCTTGGTTGTTGTAGCCTTTAGCTAATGTCAGGGAAAAAGGGAAAGTGCCAATGCAGGTGCCAGATACCCCATAAAGACGCCCATGACAAGTATGTTTTTGCCTAGGTCGGGAGCACAATCACTCCTCCTGCGCTATTTGTCAATCATTTGTGCCCAAGGCCTTGCACAGCTGTATAGCCGCATTAAACCTCTCCTTGGAGAACCAGCACCTTAAGCAGTTAGCCCTTAGGATGGATCCTACATCGGAGGCCACACTTGAACCCTCGTGCAAGAAGGCCAAGGTTCCTAAGTCATCTTCGCCTGCTGGTCTACTTCCCGACACACAGCCAACTGCCATTCTAGGGGTTGAGGTGCACTCAGAGGATACATCAACTGCAGAGACGGCACGTCCGCGGAGCTTATCCAGACATCAACGACTGTCGATGTAGAGGGGGGAACCAGTTTTGGTGGTAACTCCAGCAGGGATCCAGACTTAAGATGTGTTACTGTCCAAACCCAACGCCAGGTCTCTCTCTACTTCCTCCCTGGCCAAAAAGAAGCAAAAAGCTAAACATACGTCTACCTCTTCAGAAGTCACACCGGATTGGCAGGCCTTCACCTCTTCTCTCATGCAGACCTTTATGGCCCTCAGGGCTTCAGCCTCAGCCACCTCCACCCTACCTCTTCTGAGCCCTAGGCCTGCCTCTGCTCCTTCCCTCCCATCCACAACCCCCCCCCCCCAATTCAGAGAAGAAGAACATGATTCTTACTTCTCATCCTCAGAAGAGTCCATTTCTTATGTTTACCAGATGGCCTCCCCCCAGGAATATTATTATTATGATGAGGAATCTGTGGAAGGGGATTCTCCCCCTGAGGACATTACTTTTGGTGAGACCCATCACCAAGATGAAGGATTGCTTTAAATGGGATACGTCCCAAATGACAGACACCCAAAAAAGGTACTTTGAGCTGCTGCAAGTGGAATCCCCCTCCCCTTCAGCAGTTCCTCCTGTTCTGCCTGCTTACTTGGATGCCTTCAATGTTGCTTCCAAAGCCCCTGACTCCCAGCCTCTGGCCCCTAAACGTCCTGACCACTTCTACAAAGTACCAGAGGACAACAAATTCCTGGTCAAACCGCCCTTGGCAGACCCAGCTGTTATTGCCACCACTGCAGATAAGCAATCCAGACTGCTGCCCTCTGCCTCCCCTACTGCCCACTGACAAAGACAGCAAGTACATGGATAGGATGGGGAAGAAGGTATACACTTCTTCAACTTTGGCTTTCAGAGCCATAAATTATCAGACTCCCATGACAAAGTATGCATTAGACTTGGTCTTTCAAGCCTCCTCCATGCTAGCATCCTTGCCTGACAGCCCCGTCAAGACGGACATCTCCGCCAAGCTTTCCTTGGCACAACAGGTAGCCAGGCATTCCATTAGATGCTGCAATGATGCTGCAGAAGCATCTGGCAGGTCTGCAGCATCTGCTTCAGCCCTCAGGAGGTACTCATGGCTAAGACTGCAGAAACTCCCTGAGGATTTCAAGTCTAAGGTCTTGAATGCCCCTCTGGACCACAATGTGCTTTTTGGCAAACAATCTGCTGACCTTTTTAAAAAATCTACAAGAAAAAAGCAAAGAACTCCAGGACGTCAAGCACCTGCTGGTGTCGCTCATCCCCAAGTGTTATAGAAACTACACTGCTAAGGCCACCTTTGTGAGACATACTCCTCAGCACTCCTCCTCCTCTTCCAGGTCCAGGAGATGGGCTAGAAGACGTACCAACTCCAGATCCTTTGCTCCACCTCATCAACCCAGACAGCCCTTTCAGGACAGAGGAGGTCCCAGTAATGTGTGACTGCCTTTCCCACCTTCCCCTCTCAGCCCGCCTTTCCCACTGTCTTCCTCTTTGGCAATCCATCACTTCAGACCACTGGGTCCTAAACATTATTCAGAAAGTGTACTTCCTATCCTAGAAAGAGAAGCCACCCAGAAGAGGCATTCCTCTCATCCCCAAAAACCAGGCCCGTCTCATGCCACAAGTTCTGGAAGACCTTTTAAAACTAGGAACCATAGAACCTGTCCCTCCTGGTCCCCAAAAAAGATGGCCCCTGGAAACCCATCTTAGACCTATCCTTCCTAAACCTCCATCTTCAGGTACCATCTTTCAAAATACTCTCTTCCCACTCTGCTGCCCCTCATTCCAGCCAAGGCCTTCATGGCCACCCTGGACCTAAAAGAGGCCTACCTGCACATGCCCATCTGGAATTCCCACAGACAATTCCTGCGTTTCTCTGGACCTGCCTCTCATTTCCAATTTACTGCCTTGCCCTTTGGTTTATCCACGGACCTCCAAGTCTTTACAAAGTGCCTGGCTCCAGCCATTGCCTTCTGCAGAGTTCAGGGTATACAGATTTACCCTTATCTGGATGACATCTTGATACTGGAAGAGTCCAGGGATGCTCTATTGAAACATCTACATTTCACCATGTCCCTTCTGCAGAACCTAGGATTCACCATCAATCTCCCCAAATCCTCTCTGATCCCCAAGCCAGGACAAAATTTTCCATGGCTGCAGAATCAGAACAGACACAATGAAAGCTTTTCTACCATAGGACAAGGTTCTTTCTTTGACTTCCCACTTCCATGAAGCTCTACTATCCCAAAAGGTGATGGCAAGGCAATTTCTTCATCTCCTGGGTTTAATGGCAGCGACCATCCCCATGCTACCACTGGCAAGAATGCACATGTGCAAGTTACAGTGGTTCCTGAAGAACACTTGGTCCCAACACCTTCATCCCCTAGACCAGGGCATCCCCCTCCTTCCCCTGTCTGAAAACAGAAATCAGCTGGTGGATCCAGCAAGTGCATCTTGAACACAGGGCTCCCACTACATCCCACCCACCCCAACCCAAGTAATGCATACAGATGCCTCAGATTCAGGTTGGGGAGCAACTCTGGCCTCTTACAGGATTCAGGAAAAGTGGCATCCCTCTCTTCAGGCCAAACACATCAATATCAGGGAAGTGACAGCAGTCTTCTTAGCTCTAAAGACCTTCACCCCCCTTCTGGTTCCAGGGGTGCTCCAGATTGTCACCGACAACACTACGGTGATGTGGTACCTCAACAAGCAGGGAGGAACAAAGGCCTGTCAGCTGTGAAGATTATCCCTGCTGATATGGGACTTAGTCTGTTGTCTCAACTTAGTCCTGCAAGTGGCCTACATCCTCTCACAGGACAACCACCAAGCAGATCTCTTGAGCAGGACCTCCTTGTCTCAGCACGAATGGATGCTGAGCAGGGAGGTAGGTCTTCTTAGATGTAGTCCACCAGTGGGGTACTCCACAAATAGACCTGTTTGCCTCCCCCCCCCCCCCAGAACAGGCAACTGCAGAACTTCTGCTCAAAAACCCACTCCCCTCTAGCATGGAGAGTGAAAGCTTTCAGCTTCCGTTGGAAGGGGAAGTTCCTTGATGCCTTCCCCCCATTCCCACTGATTCAGAAAGTCCTCCTGAAAATTCAGGAGGACAAACCAAAAATCTTGTTAGTGACTCCCTACTGACCAAGGCAGCACTGGTTCTCCCTACTTCACAAACTAGCCAAGGGCAGTGACTTCGTTACCCTACAAAGTGGACCTACTGACACTAGACAAAGGAACTCTCCTACATCCACACTTACAGATGTTGTCTCTGACTCTGTGGGTGATAAACTTTTGATCCCTTTCAGACACCACTACTCAGAGGACGTGCTTTCAGTCCTAAGGGAGGCAAGGAAACCTAACACCAGAAAATCTTACCTGGCTAAGTGGGAAAGATTTGCAAACTGGTGTCTGAACAAGGGAAGGGACCCCTGCTCTGCTGAGGTTCCCCTGGTTCTAAACTGCCTGTGTCAATTGATAAAGATTGGGCTTTCTTATTCTTCTGTAAAAGTACACCTCACTGCCATATCAGCCTGCCTGTCCCTGGAACCCCCCTTGCTTGCCAGACTCGACGTAAAGCTCTTCCTTAAAGGGGTCTTGCACATGAGACCACCAAGGAAACCTATCCCCCCACCTTGGGACCTTAACTGCATCTTAGAAAAATTAACCCAGCACCCCCTTGAACCAGCTGGGCCTTCTTCCTTACAGATGTGCACATGGAAGGCGGTCCTGCTGGTGGCCATCACATCAGCCAGAAGAGTGTCAGAATTGCAGGCCTTAATGGCCTGTCCCCCCTACACCGTCTTCCACAAAGGCAGGGTGTCCCTGCGAACCAACCCCTCGTTTATGTCTAAGGTGGTCAGTGACCTCTCTCTTAACCAATCCATTCATCTACCCACCACCTTCCCCTCACCCTCTAATGAAGGGGAGAGGATACTGCACTCCCTGGGCATGCACAGACAGCTTAGGCTTTACCTGGACAAGACCCAAGACCATCAGGAAGACTAACCAGCTCTTTGTCGGCTTCCAGCCCAGAGCCCTTGGCAAGGCAGTCTCCAAGCAAGCCATCCCATGCTAGATCAGGAAAGGTATTTGATGTTCTTCATCTCACATTGCTGCAGTCCTAACACTTGGGTAGTCCGCTGTCCCAGTCGGCCCGAATACCAAAGTATAAGGCTGACGTCGGTCAAGGCGCATTTGTCTGACATCAGGACGTCAGGGTACAAATGCGCATGACCAACGTCATATCCTCAGTCTTTTTTGCCGCATGGTCCGATGCAGAAGCAGTATTGCGAGTGCAGGTTGGCGTTCTGAAATTTTCTGAAGTCGGAGTTTCAGACCGAATCAAAGTTGGCTAAGTACCCCTTTGGGGAATATTTTGTTTTTTTCTTGCCTCAGTATTTAACCGGATGTCAGAAAAAGTGAATAACTGTATTTCTTGTGGGAAACAGATACCTCATAGAGATTACCATACATTGTGTATACCTTGCTTAGGGCCTGAGCACGACGTTGTTGGCTGTCGCTCTTGTGCTAGATTTAACAAACGCACTATTAAGAGAAGATTAGATTGTGCCAGGTTAGTTTTTGGGAAGCGTTGTAATTACAACATGCCGTCAGATGCTCCGACGCCCGCTTCGTCTAAAAAGCGCAAGGACAAAGCAGTGAAGCCTAGGGTGGAAGAACCGTCTGTCCCGGACGTCGGTTCTTTAGAGGGCTCGGTGGAGCCGGTGGTTCTACCAGAAGTTCCTTTGGATTCTCAGGAGAGACTTTACTGTTACAAGATGTGTCCTCTCAGGAGGTAGGCCAGGCTGAAGGGGCTTCTCAGGTAGCTGTTCTCCCCTTCCTTCCTAAGGTGGTTAGGCCCTCCCCTTCTGTTTCCAAGGCTCCTTCTAGAGGCAGGCCAGGGTTAACTTCAGTGGGGGTCTCCCTAGTTCTTCAGGGTCTCTGCCTAAGAAACATATGCTTAAAATGGCAGTAGATTTGATTACTATGATTAGAGGTTCTATACCCCTGATAAGAGGCCTAGGGTGGAACCTGAGCTTGAGAGTTTTGAGCAGTGTTCGAGGCTTCTGAGTCTTCGGCTGAAGACTTGCAGGAGTATCCTCCTTATTCTGATTCTGATGTAGATGACTCTACACCTTCGGCTTCTCCTCCTGAGGATTTTTCTTTTTCAGAGACCCTTCATTCCATGAGGGAGCATTTTAAATGGGAAGGTCAAGATTTCTCTGATTCTAGGAAAAGGCTTAGGGAATTTTTGTTTCTACCCCAGCATAGGCCTTTAGCTATACCTCCTGTTCTGGACGTGGTAGAGGATGTTTTTGCAGAGGCTTCCCTGAACCCTGATTCTTTGCCTCCTGCCCCAGTTAAACCGGACAGGTATTATAGGGTGCCTGAAGCTCATAAGTATCTTTTTAAGAGTCCTAGGGCAGACCCAGAAACTGTTTCTCAGGGCCCTAAAGGTGTTAAGGCTTCTGTTGTTAAAAATCCTGTTCCTTCTGATAAAGAGGCAAGGGCTTTGGATAGATGGGGAAAAGGTGTATACTTCTTCCACTTTAGCCATGAGGGCTTTGAATTGCCAGTTTCACATGTTGAAATACCAAAATTATCTCCTTTCACAATTGAAGTCTAAGGTAGATGCTCTGGCGGAAGGTATTGAGTGTAAAGAGTTGCAGGATTTAGTTCATGTTTCGAACAGGTGGGTAAGCATTCCTTGCAATGTGGCTTTGATGCTGTACAGGCCTCTTCGAGGGTAGCAGCCACTGGTTCTGTTCTTCGCAGGCACGCCTGGCTCAGGGATCAGAATTTAGCTGAACATGTAAAGACAAGGATTTTAGATGCTCCTTTACAATCTGATGTGTTATTTGGTGCGCCTGTGGACGCAGTTTTAAAGAAAATGGAGGACAAGGCTAAGTCTATGCAGACTGTTAAAGATTTTTTGCAGGTTCAGCCTCCAAAGTTTAGTAGAAATTGGCCTACTAAGGGGTGGACTTATCCTTCTTATGATTCTCAGTCTAGGGGTAGATCTAGACGTGGTAGGGGCAGAGCTCAAGGTTCTTTTAGGCCTAGAACAGGCAGTTCGCCTGCCCAGTCTTCTGGTGAGGGCAGGGGTCAGTCCTTTCGTAAGCAGACCCAATGACTTGCCTTTTCAGCTGCCAGAGCCTTCTCGTCTGGCAGCACCTTTGGGAGGAAGGCTGGCACTTTTCAAAGAAAACTGGAGTGTTATTACCCAAGACAGATGGGTATTGGATATCATTCACCACGGTTACAGGTTTTATTTCCATACCTTGCCTCCTTTAAAAGGCATTCCAGACATTCCTCCTATACAAAGAAAAGAGGCTCACAAGCAAATTTCTCTGTTGCTCCAGATAGGGGCCATTCAGCCGGTTCCTGTGCCAGAAAGGGGCCTAGGATTTTATTCTCGCCTGTTCCTAGTACCAAAAAAGGGGAACACGTGGAGACCAATTTTGGATTTGTCAACCCTCAACACTTATTTGGACATTCCCAAGTTCAAAATGTTGACGTTACAACAGCTTTTACCTCTGCTGGGCAAAGATCACTGGATGGTAACTTTAGATCTCAAGGAGGCTTACCTTCATGTGCCTATCAGACTCAGTTGCAGGAAGTATCTGCGTTTCGAGCTGGAAATTCCCATTATCAGTTCTCTGCATTGCCCTTTGGCTTATCTACTGCCCAGAGTATTCACAAAAGTTCTGGCTCCAGTTGTAGCTTTTTTCAGGCTAAAAGGAATACAAATCTATCCTTACTTGGACGACTGTCTGATTCTGGCTCAAGAAAAGGACGAGCTTCTTCAGCATCTGGAATATGTGATAGCAGTGCTAAGATGCCTGGGGTATTCTGTGAACGAAATAAAGTCCAGTCTAGTACCCTCTCAAGACATGTGCTTTCTGGGTTTGAGACTGAATACAGCAGCCCAGATGGCCTTTTTAACCCCGGACAAACAAAAGAGTCTATCCCTTTACTTCCATCAACTATCTCATCAGTCCGTGCTGACTGCAAGGACAGTCCTTCAAGCATTAGGGTTCATGGCATCTTGTATTCTGGTGCTTCCCAATGCCAAACTGCATATGAGGAAGCTACAATGGTATCTCAAAAATGTATGGACACAGCACTGCCAGGATCTGGACACTGTCATTCAAATAATACCTTGCATTCAAAAGGAATTTTTGTGGTGGGCTCAGGAATGTCACCTAAACAAGGGACTCTCTGTGACCCGGCCAGAGGCGAGTCAGATTCTAACGACAGATGCCTCAGACATAGCTTGTGGAGCTCATCTGAATGGAAAGTGGATACAAGACAAGTGGCCTGCCAGACTACAGCATCTACATATCAACATGAAGGAGATGTTAGCAGTCCAGTTTGCATTGATGGCTTTCAAGGAGTTACTTCTTCCAGGGCAGGTGTTGATTCTAACAGACAACACAACTGTCATGTGGTATATCAACAAGCAAGGGGGAACACATTCTTATCCTCTATGCAGGCAAGCAATGATTTTGTGGGAGACTGCGCTCAGCTTGCAGCTTACTCTTCAAGCAAGGTTTCTGCCAGGAGCACAGAACTCCTTAGCAGATGTGTTAAGCAGGCAAATCATGGATCCCCACGAGTGGAAACTGGATCTTCATGTATTTCAAAAATTGACAGTGTCATGGGGAACTCCAGACATAGATCTGTTCGCTTCTCCACTAAACCACCAGCTGCCAAAGTTTTGCACGAAAAGTTTTCATCACACAGCTTGGAAAGTAGATGCTCTTTCGTTCAGTTGGGAAAATCTTCATGTGCATGCCTTTCCACCTCTGCCTCTCCTCAGAAAGGTACTCCTAAAGGTCAGACAAGACAAGCCAAGGATGATTTTGATAGCTCCAGATTGGCCTCGGCAACACTGGTACCCATTACTGAGGAATCTGGTAAGAAAGCCTCCATGGCCTTTACCTTTAATTCCACACCTTTTGTCTCAGAGGGACGGTCATCTACTCAATGTCAAGCTTCACTCTCTTCATCTAACAGCCTGGCATATTCTGTTTTGAACCACAGCAGGTCTCAACTTCCTCAACAAGTTTTGAATGTGATTATGGAAGCCAGAAGACCTAGTACACGTAAAGTGTATGCAGAAAAATGGAAGAGATTTTTATTTTGGAGTGCAGCAAAGGATTTGGATGTTTCTGAGCCTAATTTGAGTGTGGCTCTGCAATATCTTACTGAGCTATTGGACAAAGGTTTGTCTTTCTCTTCCATTAAGATTCATGCTGCAGCAATTTCAGCTCACTATGATTGTGACCCACCATTGTTTTCTCATCCTTTGTTCAAGCAATTTCTTAGAGGGGCAAAGAATATAAGACCCCACGAAGAGCTCCTACTCCTGCTTGGGACCTCAATTTTGTGTTGGAGAAACTTACTCTACAACCTTTTGAGCCTCGGCTACTGCTGAGTTGAAATACTTGTCATGGAAGACTGCTTTTTGTTGGCCATTACTTCTGCAAGAAGGGTTTCTGAATTGCAGGCCCTTATGGCGGTGGAGCCTTTTTTGATTTTTCATAAGGATAGGGTATCATTACGTACTAATCCTTCATTTATGCCTAAGGTGGTTTCTAGTGTGGCTTTAAACCAAACTATTCATTTGCCTACCTTTTATGCAGATCCCCAAAATAGGGGAAAAGATTTTGCACACTTTAGATGTACACAGGCAGTTGCGTTATTATTTAAGCAGGACTAGGGATTTTAGGCAGTCTCAGCAGTTGTTTGTTTCTTTTGCTTTGAGTTCTCAGGGCAAGCCTGTGTCAAAACAAACTATATCTAAGTGGATTGGGTTTTGCATTGCATTCTGTTACTCCCATCATGGCAAGGAGATTCCAGCTGGGATTAGGCCTCAGTCCACTAGGGCTACTGCCACTTCAACAGCATTTTTAAGGGGGGTGGCAACTAAGGATATTTTGGAGGCAGCTACTTGGAGTTCAGTGCATACTTTCTCCAAGCATTACCACCTTCCTCTCTATTCTAAGTCCAGGGCTGGTTTTGCCACTGCTGTGTTGCAGGGCATTTTGGCAGCTCCTGCTTCATTATAGTTTAGCCATCCTCCCTTACCTCTGCTTTGGGATTCTACCCAAGTGTTAGGACTGCAGCAATGTGAGATGAAGAACATAGTACAGTTTTGTACCTACCATAAATGTAGATGTTCAAGATCCACATTGCTGCAGTCCAATTTCCCTCCCTCCTTCCCTCTGTGTTTAGGGGTGGTTGTGTGGGTGAGGTTCTATTTTTGTACATTTGTATATATTGTACATATTTTAGGCACAGGAGTGTTTTGGTGTTTTTTGGGTTTTGGCCTTATCTTTTTAGGGTCTTCTGACATCTGGGGCAAGAAAAGACTGAGGATATGACGTTGGTCATGCGCATTTGTACCCTGACGTCCTGATGTCAGACAAATGCGCCTTGACCGACGTCAGCCTTATACTTTGGTATTCGGGCCGACTGGGACAGCGGACTACCCAAGTGTTAGGACTGCAGCAATGTGGATCTTCGAACATCTACATTTATGGTAGGTACAAAACTGTACTTTTCTGCTACTCCCACCATGGAAAGGAACCCCCAGGGGGAATCGACCATTCCACTAGAGCTGTGGCCATCTCAAAGGCCTAGACACAGCATCCATTTTGGAAGCAGCCACTTGGGCCACTATCCACACTTTCACCAAGCATTACAAACTGGACTAAGTTTCCAGAGCTAGGACAGGATTCGCTAAGGCAATCCTGCAGGGTCTTGTAGAACCCTCTTCTGCCAGCAAAACCCTTTCATCTGCATAAGCTGTGGTAAGCTCCCACACCTAGAATAATGCAACATAGGAATAGAGGGACATAGAATAGTTGTGTAAAATCTTACCATAACCATAGATTTCCTTCTCTTCGATGTTGCAGTATTCCTTCCTGCCCACCAGTCCCCCCAGGTCCTATTCCTTACCTGTACTATCTACATTACAGTAGGTGTCCAAGTCGCACACCTGGAAACAACTGACATTCCTCCTGCTGGGCCTTCTCTGCCTGCTGGCCTTCAAGTTCTGTGGACTGTGCGTGCAGATGTCACATTTAAGGCCCCTGGTTTATGGCCCTACGTGTGACGTCCTATGCACACTGCAACAGCTTATGAAGCTGTTGTATAGGAGCCGATGTAAGAGTCGTCTTGAGGGCATGAAATCCCACACCTAGAATACTGCAACATGGAAGAGAAGGACATCTATGGTTATGGTAAGATTTTACACAACTATTCTTTCACTGGCGTTAGAGTGATTACCACCTCTCTTGCTCATCTTCTATTCCTTTTCTATATGTATGTGTGTATCTCTCTTTCTTTTTCTGCATATAGATATATATATATATATATATATATATATATATATATGTATATATGGATCTAGGACTTTTGAACGAAAGTTCAAAAGCCCAAAGACATTACCACCGAATACACTTTAACAAAAGCACTTTCATCGAAAAAGCACTTTTGTTAAAGTATGTTAACCAAAAAAAAAAAAAAAAAACACAAAATCTACTTGAATGCAAGGCGGCAAGCCCCCCCTGCACCCCCCCAACCCCTCACACTTTAATATTCTCACTCCAAGGTCACACTACAGTGGGGAAAAGAGAATTTTCCCTTACCACACCGTAGTACGACCAGAACAACAAGCATACTTACGCGAATGTGCTGCTTCAGTGGACACCTTCTTTCTCACTCCTCAGAATTCCAGCATCCCATTATGTATGTCCTCAAGCTTACCGAATGGTTCCCCCAATTCCAGTGATAGTATGACAGTATACTTTCCCAGTCCGTAGCATTATTTTGGTTTTGCAGAAGACTTCCACTAAGAAGGTCTACCAAAGCAAATGGAAGTGATTTTCCATATGGGCTTCTAAAGAGAACATTGACCCTTTTTCAGCACCTACTTCAGCCATCCTTCTCTTACTCAGTAGCCTTTTCAGAGAAGGGGCTAGTTTTTCCAACATTAAACTTCAGCTAGCTGCAATGTCCAGTTTTTATGCTGGAAACAAATCTGTCTCTTTCAGCTTCCAGGTTATTTAAAGTTTTATGAAAGGAATCTTCCTCCATAGACCACCCATTAAAGATCCTCCCCCACCTTGGGACCTCATGGTGGTCGATTCAGAAACCCTTTGAACCAGAAAACAATTGTGAAATGAAGTTTCTTTCTTGGAAAACAATCTTTTTGGAAGTTGTTACTTCAACAAAAAGAATTTCCAAACTCCAGGCCTTGTCAGCTAGGCCTCCTTACATCATTTTTCATAAAGTTAGGGTATCTCTGTGAAGTAACCCTTCCTTTATGTTTAAAGTGGCCATGGAGACTAAAATTACTCAATCAACAGAGTTACCAGTTTTCTTTTCGAACCTCACTAATAAAGGCGAATACATGCTGCATCTTCCTGATGTTCATAGACAGCTATGTTTCTGTCTTCACAGAACAAAGCAGTACAGGAAGTCTGATCAACTGTTTGTAGCTTTTCCCCCTAACCACTTAGGTCAAGCAGTTTCCAAAATTACTTTGGCCAAATGGATCACTGATTGTATTTCAATGATTTATTCTTAGAAAGGTTTGGAATTGTCTCAACCTCCTAGAGCCAACTTCACTAGATCTGTTCTGCAACCTTGGCTTTTTCCTATAGAATTTCAGTTGATGATATTTGTGCTGCTACCACTTGGTCAAAGATTCGTATGTTTGTTACATATTACAAATTGGACATTGCCTGCAGAAGCATGGCTTCCTTTGCCTTGACAATGCTTTGCCTTATCCTTCCTTGAGGGCCGCCCAAGAGTTATTTAGCTGGGGACTCTGACCCATCAGTGAGGAAGAATGAAAAAGGCAACATCAGATTTAGAAGTTCTGTACCTACCATAACTTGGCATCTGTGTTGTCCATTTTTAATCTTTCTCACCTTCTCTCCCAGCCATCCCCTGGCCTTGTCACTCCTAGAAGAATATTTGGATGATAATGGAACCTCCATGTTCCTGGTTTGAGCCTCAAGTATATCTTATCTCTGTCCTGTCTCTATAATTCAGTAGGCAGCAAACACAATCTGAGGGGTTGGGGATGGGCTAGAGCATTATGGGTAGAGGGAGGAGCTAGAGACTAGGTTCTAAGTCTTGAAAATGTGGCCGAGTTGATCTGAGGGTCGGATCCTTAACCCATCAGCGAAGAAGAATGAAAATGGACAACACACATGCCAAGTTATGGTAGGTACATAACTTCTAATTTCCAAATGGTTGTCTTAAGACTGTTGCCTTTTTTTGTACTCACCATAACAAATCTGTTCCGTGCAGCATCAAAGCCCACTCTACCAGGGCCTTGGCTTCATCTTTGGCTTTTTGGAAATGGTTGGATTATAGAAGCTGCTATTTTTTTTTTTATCTGTATATACTTTTGCAAAGCAGTTTAAGCTTGATTCCTTCTCTAGGTCTCCATCAAGCATTGCTAGGACCATTCTACAAGGGCTGCTAAACCTTTCTCCTTCTCCCTCCCAAATGTAGTTTAGCTATGGTGATCTACCCATATTAGCTAAGGCTATTGCAGCAGTGATCAGTGTGAAGAACATGGGACAGTTGTGTAAGCTAAACTTACAGTAGTTGTTCTTATGATCAGTTCTGCATTAACCGCTCCCTCCCTTCCTCCCCTTCTATTTGGGTGTGTTTTTATGCCAGGGTGTAGACATTTCTTTTTTGTTGTTCCTAACATTGGCTTTTCGGAGCTCAGTCAATCTGTTGGCAGGAAAGTAGTGAATGACTTCTCCCAGACTTGACTTTTAGTCATCTCAGCCTGAGCTGGCTAGCAGTTAGAGCACATGGAAAGTGCCTTGAAGTTTTGGAAGCTGGCTGGCCATTATATGTTTGGTAGGATATAACCCATACAACTAAGGCTATGCAGCAGTGATCATTAGAAAATCAACTGTTATGGCAAGTTCAACTTCTATAACTGTACTGTATTTCCTACAACTGTACTTTATTTCCTAAATGATGCATAGCTTTTTCCTGTTTCTTTCTGTCTGCGGGATCTTCAGTAACTTACCAGCCAAGTCTAGGTGAGCTAGTTTTCAGTTGAATTTATTTTGTTGAATTGCTTATTGTGAGTATGCTGATAAGCATTTGTTTCAGTAGTGTAGCTTAAAATAACCAGCTTGTTTCTTTTCTATGTCATTTACATAATTTTCTGAAATCTTTTGTTTCTTTGAGTTTTTGGCAATAGGGTGATTTTTAAAATGCTTAGTGATGGGCTAGCTCAATGGCTTGGCAGGAGGGTTTCCAGCTGCTGTTTTAGCTTCTGGAATAGCTTAATGTCATCAGAGAGCTTGCTATTTTATGAAGGGTATTCTGTCAGTCCATCAAATAATGACTCATCAAAGGAGAGTTGTTGGGCCTTACAGAGTGAGAAGAACTTTTGGAACGTTTGTGTTATAATTTACTCTATGACTTGGTGGTCTGATGATAGTTGTATGAGAAAGGGGGGTTGAAGGGGATATTCCTCCACATGAGTGTGGGGCATTGTTTGGGCTTTGCTGTACACATACAAGTTCCAGTCTTTTGGCTGG